>NC_034189.2:19324627-19409627 GCF_002021735.2 Oncorhynchus kisutch | reverse complement strand
GATGCTGTCTTCAATAAGTGTGAAATCTCATGTGTGCTACCAATAACGCATGTGCTAAATTCTCACCAGCGCTCTCCATTAAGCAAGATCGCCAATGATACGCTAACCCAAATTCAGAGGCGACATTCCTGCGTGCCTCTCTTTCCACTCTTGATTGGGCACAGGTGAAGGAAATGAACGGGACTCCCTCAACGACAGAAGTGCACAGCAGTGAGTCCGTCTCTCCCAGCATCCGACAGTGAGGACACACAGCTCTCCAGTGGCCACCTGCAGCGGTGGAACAAGTACCCAATTGTCATCCTTAAGTAAAAGTAAAGATACCTTAACAGAAAATGACTCAAGTAAAAGTGAAAGTCACCCAGTAAAATACTACTTGAGTAAAAGTCTGAAAGTATACTTAAGTATCAAAAGTAAATGTAATCGCTAAAATATACTTAAGAATCAATTGCTTATATTAAGCAAACCAGACGGAACCGTTTTCTTTCTTGGTCTTTTTCTTTATGGACAGCCAGGGGCACATTTCAACCCTCAGACATCATTTACAAACAAAGCATGTGTGTTTAGTGAGTCTGCCAGATCAGAGGCAGTGGAGCTCACCAGGGATGTTCTTATGATAAGTGCGTGAATTGGACCGTTTTCCTGTCCTGCTAAGCCTTCCAGAAACAGCAAGAGTTCACACTGTAGAACCCAGTTTCTACTTTGAATTTAAACATTTATTTGATCAAACAAAACTATGCTACATTTGACATTTTCTGAAACCCTCAGGATGACAAATCAGAGCAAGGTTACTGAATGTAAGTACATTATTTATCTTCAGAGGTGAATGTATCAAACCAGTTGCCGTGATACGTTTTTTGATGTTGTGCACTATCCTCAAACAATAGCATGTTATTGTTTCACTGCAATAGCTACTCTAAATTGGACAGAGCGGTTAGATGAACAATAATTTACGCTTTCTGGACGCACAGATCCCAGAACTAAAGTTAAGTACTCTTTTCCCGTCGCCCTGGAAGTTATCATCTACGGATCAACTTCTGTTAAGTGTGCACGTGGATACGTTATGATTATGCAGGATATGAGCTAAGATTGGGCTGAAGATATAGTGTAGTAGTGTAGTAGCAAGAGGGAAGTAATATGGGGAACTGATACCTACCTAACTGTGATACACTACCTTCTTCTTCCGAAGGGCGGACCTGAGCCATCCCTTCACAGAAACTGGGACCTGTGGCGAGAAAGAGAATCAATAGAGAGTTAAGGAGAAAAGGCCTAACTAAAAGTGAAGGAAGTGACGCCACAGGCGGTACATGTGGATGACTATTGACTGCTGGAAATGAGGATAAATGTTGATCGATTTTTTTTTAGCAAACAGAAGAGACCTTTTTTTTAAAGAGACATTGCAAATGTTTGAACTTACCATTTTTGAGAGACATTTCCTAGCTTTTCAAATAAATGTACAATTGGGCACAAAAGAACCTGAGTTTTCCATATCTGACACATAAACAATTATAATCACTATGATTTTACATATTTGTTTTGTGCCACAGCCTTTGCTTCTTGCTTTAGTCTACTAAGGGATTGGAGTAGTCTATTTCAAATTGGTCTTGTATGATAAAAAAAATATCACACCATTCAATTCCATTTTCCCCATTATGGAGACTCTCTTTAAGGTTGTAAATCTCTCTTCACCCCTTAGTTTTCATTTTGGCCTGATTCTCTGGTTTTCTGCTTCTCTGAAGTAATTGCAGTAATAGTGAACACTGCTGCTAATTAATTATGCAGAAGCTGAAAATTGAGGTGAGAGAGAGAGGGAACGAGAGGGTGGAGAGATAGAGACGAGGCCTGTGCCAAATGGACTACTGTACAGAAACCATGGAGGGAAAAAGAGAGGACAGCAGTAGACGGGGACGCGGACGACAGGGTTGTAATGTGGAACAGGACAGAAAGGAAAAGAGAGACAATGAGCATTGGTGGAAGAAGACATGGAGATGAGAGGAGTATAAAATAAAGGGAAGATCATGTTTGACACAAGGATCTATGGAAAGCTTGGAGACCCAGAAAGAGAGAGGAATGGAAATAATAATTGGAAATCGCACAAGGTATGATACCGTACACCAGGAGAAAGAGACAGAAAAACCATATATTTTCCCTTCTGCTCCAGAGGTGACAACTGATCGGCATGCACACTCTCAGCTCCTCTCTTCTCTCACCTTCTCCCGTTTACCCTCCACTAACTCCCCCCCACCCCCCTCCCCTCTGTCGCCCTCTGAAAATGGTCGGCTCGGTTGCCTAATTAAAACCTTTAGTCAAACTCATAATTAGGCCTAATCAGTGCCATGCTAATAATTTCCTCCTTTCTCTCCCCCTCCTACACTGAAGGCCAAGATGCTTATGAAATCATTTAGGCAACTTAACATGTCCAAATGTGAGAGAGAAGGGGGTAGGACGCTAGGGAGACAGAGACTGAGAAACAGAGAGAGGGGAGGGAATGAGGGAGAGAGAGAGTGACAAAAAGGCTGAGAAAAGAGAGATCGAGAATAAAGGGAGAGAGAGGAAAATCTAAGAAAGGGAGAGAGAGAGAGAAACAAAAGGGAGCTAGAGAGTAGTGAAAGAGAGGAGAGGAAATTATGATTGGGGACCAGCCTACAGTACTTATTACTGTCCCTCTCTGTTCAGTCTCCACTGCTCTGATTATTATTATTATTATTATGAGGCCCTAATAAAACAGACTGCCTCACAGATTATACCCACAATTACTCTATATCCATCCACCCTTACCTTTTAGCCTCCAACTAAGGTTGCAAAATTCTGGTAACTTTCCCAAATGTCCAGGTTTTACAGAAATCCTGATCATGAGGGAATAAACAGGGAATCCGAAATCCTCCAACCAGGACTTTTGGAAAATATGGAAATTTGAGGAAAGTTATATATTTTTTTCTAAGCTATACTGAACAAAAATATAAATGCAACATGCAACAATTTCAACGATTTTACTGAGTTACAGTTCATATAAGGAAATCAGTCAATTGAAAAATATACTTTAGGCCCTAATCTATGGATTTAACATGACTGGGCAGGGGTGTAGCCGTGGGTGGGCCTGCTACACCCCTGCCCAGTCATGTTAAATCCATAGATTAGGGCCTAAAGTATGTTGGGCCTGCATAGGCCCACCCACTGGGGAGCCAGGCCCACCCACTGGCGAGCCAGGCCCAGCCAATTATAATTAGTTTGTTCCACAAAATGGCTTTATTACAGAGAGAAATACTCCTCAGTTTCATCAGCTGTCCGGGTGGCTGGTCTCAGATTATTCCGCAGGTGAAGAAGCCAGATGTGGAGGTCCTGGGCTTGCATGGTTACACGTGGAGGTGAGTTCGGTTGGATGTACTGCCAAATTCTCTAAAACGACATTGAAGGTGGCTTATGGTAGAGAATTCTCTGGCAACAGCTCTGGTCGACATTCCTGCAGTCAGCATGACAATTGCACACTCCCTCAAAACTTGAATAAGTTAAATATCATTTTTAAATAAACTGCACATTTTAGAGTGGCATTATATTGTCCCCCAGCACAAGGTGCACCTGTGTGGTGATCACGCTGTTTAATCAGATTGTTGATATGCCACACCTGTCAGGTGGATGGATTATCTTGGCAAAGGAGAAATGCTCACTAGCAGGGATGTAAAGAAATTTGTGCTCAACATTGTAGAGAAATACGCTTTTTGTCTGTATGGAAGCCTTCTGGGATCTTCTACTTCAGCTCATGAAACATGGGACAGACACTTTACATGTTGCGTCTATATTTGTGTTGGTGTCAAAGCAAACTGAGATGTTCTCTTTGGACCTTTCCAACTGAGTACACAGACTATACCGTTATTGCTTAAAGTTACTGCGTCTGTCATATAATGTGCTGTGCCGGTTAGGTGATTCTATATAAAGCCTTTCATGACCATATTTGGGTCATAATATGTTATAGAAGCCATTTTATCACAGAGGCCGTAGTACCATCATCTTGTGTTGCATTGTGTGATAGATATGATGGTCCAAAGACCTCCCGGCAACACATGATCATATCCCATATCATATTCCTCACATAATGACTTCCTCTAAGCAGTCATTTCCTGCTGAATTAGATCCACTAGACACCACAGCATTAACAGAGACGGAATAATAAGAGCATCAGCTAAGTTGACCTCTTGACATGTGGAACAGCTTAAATATATCCTACTAATAACACTGCAGATAACACTATTATATATTACATATACAGTATATAACACTGCACTGGAAATGAACTGAGTCTGATAGGGATTCAATTCTCCATCTTAAGCCGCGACGAAGCAAATAGCAGAGCAGCTTAGGGGGGTGATGGAGGGATGGAGAGGTTGAGAGGAGAGGAGAGCGGGAGGGATGGAGGGATAATGGAAAGACAGAGAGCTGGTTTCCCTCTCCTTTATGAGGGGAGCTAATGCCCTGAAAACATGTTTGGGACCTCAATCTTTACTGTTGCTGATGTCATTATTTGGGTAAATGACATCGCCTGTTGACTCTCCTCCAGATTCTCTCCGGCTCTCTCTCATTCCTTTTTGATTTCTAAGTATTTATTTCTTTACTTCCCTCTCTCACTTTCACACTCTCTCCCTCATGTCTGCCTTTGTGGCCTGCAGGCCTGCATTAGCCCATTTCCATTTTACATTGAAAGTGACTAGCGGCCTGTCTAACCCAGGGTGAGTACCAAATGGCACCCTATTCCCTAAGGGCCCTAGTCAAAAGCAGAGCAAATAAAAAAAAAGGGTACCATGTGGGATGCAGCCCCAATGTCTAGCTACCTCCCCTCCTTAGCATCATAATGTCCTAGTGATGCTACTTCCTCCTCTCTTCTGAACACCCAGGAATGACCGGCCCACCTGCCCCCCAGTCATCAGCTACTGATTCAGTCAATCTTTGCTTTCCGGAAACACAATAAACCTCTCTGTGTGGGACACGTACAGTAAATGCTGTGAAGGACCGTCTGCAATGCAATGACAACTCCAGCCCCTAGGGAACCTGTAGTGTGTGAGTGAGCCCACTCCCTTGGCTGAGAAGCAACCCCACACATGAATGGTCTCAGGATGCTTTACTGTTGGCATGACACAGGACTGATGGTAGCGCTCACCTTGTCTTCTCCAGACAAGCTTTTTTTCTGGATGCCCCAAACAATCGGAAAGGGGCTTCATCAGAGAAAATGACTTTACCCCAGTCCTCCGAAGTCCAATCCCTGTACCTTTTGCAGAATATCAGTCTGTTCCTGATGTTTTTACTGGAGAGAAGTGGCTTCTTTGCTGCCCTTCTTGACACCAGGCCATCCTCCAAAAGTCTTTGCCTCACTGTGCGTGCAGATGCACTCCTGAGCAAGCTCTGTACTGGTGGTGCCCCGATCCCGCAGCTGAATCAACTTTAGGAGACGGTCCTGGCTCTTGCTGGACTTTCTTGGGTGCCCTGAAGCCTTCTTCACAACAATTGAACCACTCTCCTTGAAGTTCTTGATGATCCGATAAATGGTTGATTTAGGTGCAATCTTACTGGCAGCAATATGCTTGCCTGTGAAGCCCTTTTTGTGCAAAGCAATGATGACGGTGAGTGTTTCCTTGCAGGTAACCATGGTTGACAGGAGGAACAATGATTCCAAGCACCACCCTCCTTTTGAAGCTTCCAGTCTGTTATTCAAACTCAATCAGCATGACAGAGTGATCTCTAGCCTATTTGCACGGCACAGAGGGACTTTGCAATTAATTGCAATTCATTGATCACTCTTCATAACATTCTGGAGTATATGCAAATTGACATCATACAAACTGAGGCAGCAGACTTTGCGAAAATTAATATTTGCGTCATTCTCAAAACTTTTGGCCACGACTGCACATGTCTGTTCGTATGAATAGGGTATTGTGTACGTGGTATCACCACATGTACGTGGTATCTGGGTGATACGTATTTGTTATACGGGTGTGTGCGTGTGTGTGCGCGCGCATGTGTGTGTGTGTGTGTGTGTGTGTGTGTGTGTGTGTGTGTGTGTGTGTGCATTTCTGTGACTGCACCATATATTTATTTTAAAGTCATTCCAGGACAACCCCTGTCATACCATAGCTCTAGCTACAAACCAACCAGCCAGAGAGGATACAGTACATTTAGGCTTGGTGGCTGTGTGATATCACACTGCACACTTTAACACACATCCAAACACAGCAGCAACACTACCTAATGCATTCTGCTGTAGCCATTTTACCTTCCCGGGCCATTCCACCTCAAAAAGCACAAGAAAGAGGATTTCGACAACAACCATCTCAAATTGTTATGAAATTGTTACTGTAATTAGTAACAGATAAGATGAAATATAATGTGATCTCTGAGTAATAAAAAATATTTGATTGCACTCAAATTGGCTATTTTAATTTGGTGCCAGAATAACAACCTATTCAGACAGTCGTGAAGAGGGCACGACAAAGCCTATTCCTCCTCAGGAAACTAAAAAGATTTGGCATGGGTCCTGGGATCCTCAAAAGGTTCTACAGCTGCAACATCGAGAACATCCTGGTTGCATCATTGCTTGGTACGGCAATTGCTCGGCCTCTGACCGCAAGGCACTAGAGAGGGTGGTGCGTACGGCCCTATACATCACTGGGGCTAAGCTGCCTGCCATCCAGGACCACCAGGCGGTGTCAGAGGAAGGCCCTTAAATTGGCAAAGACCCCAGCCACCCCAGTCATAGACTGTTCTCTCTGCTACCACATAGCAAGCGATACTGGAGTGCCAAGTCTAGGACAAAAAGGCTTCTCAACAGATTTTACCCCCAAGCCATAAGACTCCTGAACAGGTAATCAAATGGCTACCCGGACTATTTGCATTGTGTGACCCCCCCAATACGCTGCTGTTTATCATAGCACACCTGTATAACACAAGAGGGTTGATAGCTGGGACTTCTGCATCACCCCTTCAGCATACAGAAACAATGGCGATTCTATTCTGATCTCTTCATATTCATCTTATAACCAAGATGGCATAGCAGTTCAGACGTCTTTTGTCCTCGTCTTGTCGTGTCCTGTATATATATATATTTACAACTTTTTTCACATACATTTAATTTTTATTTTCCATCAACTCATCTTCAAAACACTCTCCTGCAACCCGCCTCACCAATTTATATTTATAAAAAAGTATTATTTACCTCAAATCTGTAATCCTCCAAGAAGCTAGCCAGAAACTCCAAGAAGCTAGCCTGAAACTAGCCAGAAGCTAGCCAGGAGCTAGCCAGAAGCTAGCCCAGAAGCTAATCCAGAAGCTAATCAGAAGCTAGTTCAGAAGCTAGTTAGCTTCTTTACTGGCAAATCGTTAGTATTCAGCTAACCACGGTTTGTGGTCATCAGCTATCCTTTAGCTCGAAAATCTATCGCCAGTTTTGTACGGCGCAGCGCGGCTCGGAACGGAACATACCGGACCAATTTTTCTCTCCATGTCCCTGGATTTCAACTGCTCTCTGGACATTCATACCCGGATCTCACAGCTAGCTAGCTGCTACCCGTGTGACTATCGGCTTTCGTCGATTCCGGAGCAAACATCAATTATTCCGGAGCTAGCCAGCTCCGTCAATCACTCCTGAGTTCCATCAATCACTCCTGGTCTGCAGTCACCTATCCGGACCCGTTTTACTGCCTACGCGGAGCCCCACCGGGCCTTCACAACTGGACTGCCGACATTATCTACCCGAAGGAGATCCGGCTGGCTCCTCCGTCGCGACGTTACCTGAACGCCCATCTGCGGACTGCTAACCGTTAGCTGTCTTACCGGCTGCTATCTGAATAGACAATCGGACAATTTATTTATTTTTATTATTATTATGTTTTCTTCTTGGGCCTCTATAACTATATCTATTGTTTTTATTTTTGTTGTTGTTGTGTGATTTGGATTAATCCCCTCTACCACACGGAACCCAACTAATCTACTGACGGAACGCAAGAGGTGGCTAACAACAGACCTCCATCCTATGCTAGCTTGCTACCGATGGCCTGGCTAGCCGTCTAAATCGCCGTGAGCCCCAAACAACCTCTCCACTCACTGGACCCTTTTGATCACTCGACTAAGCATGCCTCTCCTTAATGTCAATATGTCTTGTCCATTGCTGTTCTGGTTAGTGTTTATTGGCTTATTTCACTGTAGAGCCTCTAGTCCTGCTCACTATACCTTATCCAACCTATTAGTTCCACCACCCACACATGCAATGACATCTCCTGGTTTCAATTATGTTTCTAGAGACAATATCTCTCTCTTCATCACTCAATACCTAGGTTTACCTCCACTGTATTCACATCCTACCATACCTTTGTCTGTACATTATACCTTGATGCTATTTTATCGCCCCCAGAAACCTCCTTTTACTCTCTGTTCCAGACGTTCTAGACGACCAATTCTTATTGCTTTTAGCCGCACCCTTATTCTACTCCTCCTATGTTCCTCTGGCGATGTAGAGGTGAATCCAGGCCCTGCAGTGCCTAGCTCCACTCCTATTCCCCAGGCGCTCTCTTTTGACGACTTCTGTAACCGTAATAGACTTGGTTTCATGCATGTTAACATTAGAAGCCTCCTCCCTAAGTTTGTTCTATTCACTGCTTTAGCACACTCTGCCAACCCCGGATGTTCTAGCTGTGTCTGAATCCTGGCTTAGGAAGACCACCAAAAATTCAGAAATTTTAATTCCAAACTACAACATTTTCAGACAAGATAGAACTGCCAAAGGGGGCGGTGTTGCAATCTACTGCAAAGATAGCCTGCAGAGTTCTGTCCTACAATCCAGGTCTGTACCCAAACAATTTGAACTTCTACTTTTAAAAATCCACCTCTCTAAAAACAAGTCTCTCACCGTTGCCGCCTGCTATAGACCACCCTCTGCCCCCAGCTGTGCTCTGGACACCATATGTGAACTGATTGCCCCCCATCTATCTTCAGAGCTCGTGCTGCTAGGCAACCTAAACTGGAACATGCTTAACACCCCAGCCATCCTACAATCTAAACTTGATGCCCTCAATCTCACACAAATTATCAATGAACATACCAGGTACCTCCCCAAAGCCTTAAACACAGGCACCCTCATAGATATCATCCTAACCAACTTCCCCTCTAAATTCACCTCTGCTGTCTTCAACCAAGATCTCAGCGATCACTGCCTCATTGCCAACATCCGTAAGGGATCAGCGGTCAAACGACCTCCACTCATCACTGTAAAACGCTCCCTGAAACACTTCAGCGAGCAGGCCTTTCTAACCGACCTGGCCGGGGTATCCTGGAAGGATATTGATCTCATCCCGTCAGTAGAGGATGCCTGGATATTTTTTTGAAATGCCTTCTTAACCATCTTAAATAAACATGCCCCATTCAAGAAATTTAGAACCAGGAACAGATATAGCCCTTGGTTCTCCCCAGACCTGACTGCCCTTAACCAACACAAAAACATCCTATGGCGTTCTGCATTAGCATCGAACAGCCCCCGTGATATGCAGCTGTTCAGGGAAGCTAGAAACCATTATACACAGGCAGTTAGAAAAGCCAAGGCTAGCTTTTTCAAGCAGAAATTTGCTTCCTGCAACACTAACTCAAAACAGTTTTGGGACACTGTAAAGTCCATGGAGAATAAAAACACCTCCTCCCAGCTGCCCACTGCACTGAAGATAGGAAACACTGTCACCACTGATAAATCCACCATAATTGAGAATTTCAATAAGCATTTTTCTACGGCTGGCCATGCTTTCCACCTGGCTACTCCTACCCCGGTCAACAGCACTGCACCCCCAACAGCAACTCGCCCAAGCCTTCCCCATTTCTCCTTCTCCCAAATCCATTCAGCTGATGTTCTGAAAGAGCTGCAAAATCTGGACCCCTACAAATCAGCCGGGCTAGACAATCTGGACCCTTTCTTTCTAAAAAATTATCTGCCGAAATTGTTGCCACCCCTATTACTAGCCTTTTCATCCTCTCTTTCATGTCGTCTGAGATTCCCAAAGTTTGGAAAGCAGCTGCGGTCATCCCCCTCTTCAAAGGGGGGGACACTCTTGACCCAAACTGCTACAGACCTATATCTATCCTACCTCAACAAACAGAATACCAACCATTTCGAATCTCACCATACCTTCTCTGCTATGCAATCTGGTTTCAGAGCTGGTCATGGGTGCACCTCAGCCACGCTCAAGGTCCTAAACGATATCTTAACCGCCATCAATAAGAAACATTACTGTGCAGCCATATTCATTGATCTGGCCGAGGCTTTCGACTCTGTCAATCACCACATCCTCATCGGCAGACTCGACAGCCTTGGTTTCTCAAATGATTGCCTCGCCTGGTTCACCAACTACTTCTCTGATAGAGTTCAGTGTGTCAAATCGGAGGGTCTGCTGTCCGGACCTCTGGCAGTCTCTATGGGGGTGTGGACCGACTCTCTTCTCTGTATACATCAATGAGGTCGCTCTTGCTGCTGGTGAGTCTCTGATCCACCTCTACGCAGACGACACCATTCTGTATACTTCCAGCCCTTCTTTGGACACTGTGTTAACAACCCTCCAGGCAAGCTTCAATGCCATACAACTCTCCTTCCGTGGCCTCCAATTGCTCTTAAATACAAGTAAAACTAAATGCATGCTCTTCAACCGATCGCTACCTGCACCTACCCGCCTGTCCAACATCACTACTCTGGACGGCTCTGACTTAGAATACGTGGACAACTACAAATACTGAGGTGTCTGGTTAGACTGTAAACTCTCCTTCCAGACCCATATCAAACATCTCCAATCCAAAGATAAATCTAGAATTGGCTTCCTATTTTGCAACAAAGCATCCTTCACTCATGCTGCCAAACATACCCTTGTAAAACTGACCATCCTACCAATCCTCGACTTTGGCGATGTCATTTACAAAATAGCCTCCAATACCCTACTCAACAAATTTGATGCAGTCTATCACAGTGCAATCCGTTTTGTCACCAAAGCCCCATATACTACCCACCATTGCGACCTGTACGCTCTCGTTGGCTGGCCCTCGCTTCATACTCGTCGCCAAACCCACTGGCTCCATGTCATCTATAAGACCCTGCTAGGTAAAGTCCCCCCTTAGCATAGCATCTCCCACCTGTAGCACACGCTCCAGCAGGTATATCTCTCTAGTCACCCCCAAAACCAATTCTTTCTTTGGCCGCCTCTCCTTCCAGTTCTCTGCTGCCAATGACTGGAACGAACTACAAAAATCTCTGAAACTGGAAACACTTATCTCCCTCACTAGCTTTAAGCACCAACTGTCAGAGCAGCTCACAGATTACTGCACCTGTACATAGCCCACCTATAATTTAGCCCAAACAACTACCTCTTTCCCAACTGTATTTAATTGATTTATTTATTTTGCTCCTTTGCACCCCATTATTTTTATTTCTACTTTGCACATTCTTCCATTGCAAAACTACCATTCCAGTGTTTTACTTGCTATATTGTATTTACTTTGCCACCATGGCCTTTTTTGCCTTTACCTCCCTTCTCACCTCATTTGCTCACATTGTATATAGGCTTGTTTATACTGTATTATTGACTGTATGTTTGTTTTACTCCATGTGTAACCCTGTGTCGTTGTATCTGTCGAACTGCTTTGCTTTATCTTGGCCAGGTCGCAATTGTAAATGAGAACTTGTTCTCAACTTGCCTACCTGGTTAAATAAAGGTAAAATTAAATAAATAAATATACGCATAGTAACTTTAACTATACATTAATGTACATACTACCTCAATTGGCCCGACCAACCGGTGCTCCTGCACATTGTCTAACCAGACTATCTGCAGTGTGCCCCACCACCTGCCAACCCCTGTTTTACGCTACTGCTACTCTCTGTTCATATCTACATGTACATACTACCTCAATCAGCCTGACTAACCGGTGTCTGTATGTAGCCTCGCTACTGTCTTTTTAAATGAAATCAAATGTATTTTTTGCACTATTGGTCAGAGCCTTTAAGTAAGCATTTCACTGTAAGGTCTACACCTGTTGTATTCGGCGCACGTGACAAATAAACTTTGATTTGATAATATTCAATAAATAATAGTACCCAACAACAGATTTGGGCCAAACTTCTTATACTTCCTACCAATGAGTAAGACATGAAGGAATCAACAAATGTTTTAAAAGCCACCCACGGACCCCTCACACCCCATGCCAATCCCACCCCAACAACCAGTATACAGTATCAGCTCTCTGTGTGACAAGTAGTATAAAGCTGTGTCTTGTAGTATTGCTTCTATTGGCTCTCAAAGTTGTCCGTCAAACCCTGTATCTCCACCACGGCTCTTGTCCCACTCCTCTTCAATGGCTGTGTGAGGTTGCTGAATATTGTCGGGAACTGGAACACTGTCATATACATCGATCCAGAGCATCTCCTCCATCAGCACACCTGTTGATTACACACTCCGCCCCAAACACAGGGAGCCAGAGTACTGAAGGGAACACATACAGCATACAACACTCTCAATAGCACAAGGTAAAGGAAAGTGCTTATTTCCAGTGTGTGAGTGAGTGTGATTCCAAATTGTGATCAGTATAGCCCCTCATTGTGCTTCTCGGGTTTCCCCGCAAACTGCTGCCAGGGGACACCGACTCAACACCGAAAACTTCAGAACTCAAGAACTCAGATGCATATGTCAACACCTGCTACCAACTAGCCAGCTAGCTAGCTAGGTTGCAATGAAGCCCGCTACGCCTGGATTAGCTAAAAAACTTTTCCAGTGCTGTAGAAGCGGTGTTTATTACGCCTTTGTCAGAGAGAATATCGACAATCCAAAATTCCAATGTGACAATTGTTTGCTTGCAGAGGATTTCAGGAATGAGGTGGCTATGTTTAGCAAATAAATCTAAATTCTGCTCAAACTTTTGGGGAAAACGGTAATTGGAACTTTCTCAACTCCTATGGCTGGACGCCGCTCGGGGCTGATGGATGTCTCCTCGCCTTGTCATCTGTTCCTATCCGAATGGCTTGTGCTACCTGAAACTTGCCTGCCAAAGAAACCGTCTCCATCTGCTTCCCCTCCTCCATCCTGTAGTGGAGTAGATGTTGAACGGCAAGGAGAGTTTTCCAATCATCACTGGTCCCATGTCACAAGTCGTGGAAACCGAAGGCAGCGGCATTCTACTAAATGAACTGGAGTTACTGTGAGAGGTTCGGAGCAGATTGACATAAGGATTTGCTTCGCTGCACTGGTGCCTGATCTATCTGCACCTTTATTGCTGGGATTGCCTGTGTCTGCTAAGGCGATGCTGATTCAAGCAGCAGCTTCGTCGTCGAGTTCAGCTCCTTTCCCTCCCTCTGGATCTGACCACTGCCTGCTGTGGGAGGTCTGGACCTATCGCCAGGAGTAGCGGGCATACTCTATCCTGATTCTCGTGATACCTTCTGGAAACAGAGCTCGCATTAGAAGGAGGATGGGACCAACCAACCAAATCACTTGGGTTCCTGGATCCTTTCACAGCATAACAAGGCTCTGTTGAGACAATTACTTAACAATGACCCAAGCACAGTTTACTTAATTCCTACCATTGTGTTGCTGAGTTGTCATAATGCTTCAGCAAAAATACATTATCCCAGGGACATTGGAAGACACAATGTAAGTAACCTAATTTATGCCCGTCTAACTCCCCTGAATGCCTCTGCTGATCCTACAGCTAATGTATGCAGTAATCATGTGCCTATGAACCAGAGTGATACTTTTAGCACTGAGGCGGTGTGCTCTAGTAGGAAGTCCACCGTGTGCAGCTCACCCTGCACTAACATAAATAACATTAGCATATCTACTTCTGCCAAGCTTCCCAGTAAAGAAAAAAACCGATCAAGCATCCCAGAAAAGGGCTAAAAATAGCCCAATATTAACATTAAGAAACTATGTCCGTGAAATCAACAATTTGCTAGATTACATTCATATTCTGACAAATCTCTGAAACTCACTTAGATAAATACAGTGGTAGCAATACATGGTTATAAGATCTACAGAGAAGACAGAAATGCCAAAGGTGGAGGTGTTGATATTTATATTCAGAACCACATTACATTAATGTTAAATACTGTTGAAATAATATGGCTACAGGTTCATCTGCCACACTGAAATCCCGTTCTGGAGGGAAGCTGCTATAGATCACCAAGTGCTAACAGTCAGTATCTGGATAACGTGTGAAATGCTTGATAATGTATGTGACATCAGCAGTGAGGTATATTTTCTGGGTGATTTAAATATTGGCGGGCTCTCATCAGACTGCCCACTCAAGAGAAAGCTTCCAGCTGTAACCAGTGCCTGCAACCTGGTTCAGGCTATCAATCAGTCAACCTACCAGGGTAGTTACCATGCACACACCATCACTGATAACAGGTGAGCCCATTGAAATAGCGGAGGAGTACAAATACCTTGGGCTAATCAATGACAACAAGCTGTACTGGGATCAGTGTACTGATGCTATTTTTAAGATAGGCCAACAGAGACTGTATTTGCTACGCAAACTACACTTGTTTAATGTTGATCTAACCATCATGGTTTTCATTTACAAACCATTAATTGAGAACATTCTGTCCTACTGCTTGACATGCTGGTTTGGGGATATCAATACCTTCTGCTTGACATGCTGGTTTGGGGATATCAATACCTACTGCTTGACATGCTGGTTTGGGGATATCAATACCTACTGCTTGACATGCTGGTTTGGGGATATCAATACCTACTGCTTGACATGCTGGTTTGGGGATATCAATACCTTCTGCTTGACATGCTGGTTTGGGGATATCAATACCTTCTGCTTGACATGCTGGTTTGGGGATATCAATACCTTCTGCTTGACATGCTGGTTTGGGGATATCAATACCTACTGCTTGACATGCTGGTTTGGGGATATCAATACCTACTGCTTGACATGCTGGTTTGGGGATATCAAGTTTGCACAGAAAAATAGGTTGGGCAAGATAGTCAGGTCTTGCGGGAAAATCATGAGGCAGCAACAGCAAGAACTGTCATTTGTGTACCTGGGCATAGCTTTCCAGAAGGTGAATAAAATAGCAGTTGACTCTTCCTATCCACATCACTCCGAATTCAGGCTCCTTCCCTCTGGCAGCAGGTACAGACTCCCTGCCCCCGAATGCAATTGTGCAACTTATTAACAAATTGTTGGTCTAATTGCACTTAGCACTGGCCCTATGAAACTGCACTTACCCTGCCTATTTGCTTGTAAATGTCCTTTGCTTTTAAAAAATGTGATGTTTTATGCTGCAAAATGAATTTCCTCTCTGAGAACAGTTTCTGAATCTGAAATAAAGAATGATAGTAAAAAGCTTATATTTTGGGGGAAAATGCAAACAGCTCCATCATTCCATCATTCGTTGAAACAGACGGCTCATTAATCACAAAACTCACTGATATTGCCAACTACTTTTAATTAATTTTTCATTTGGCAAGATTAGCAAACTTTAGGCATGACATGTCCAAGTATATCTGACCAAATGATTAAAGACAAGCATTGTAATTTTGAAATGTGAGTGTGAAAGAGGTGAACAAATTATGGTTGTCTATCAACAATGACAAGCCACCGGGGTCTGACAATTTGAATGGAAAATTACTGAGGATAATAGCGGACGATATTGCCACATCTTCAATTTAAGCCTTCTAGAAAGTGTGAGCCCTCAGGCCTGGAGGGAAGCTACAGAAATTCCGCTACCCAAGAATAGTAAAGCCCCCCAGGTCGACCAATCAACCTGTTACCAACACTTAGTAAACTTCTGGGAAAAATTGTGCTTGAATAGATACAATGCTATTTTACAGTAAACAAATTAACAACAGACTTTCAGCATGCTGATAGGGAAAGACATTCAACAAGCACAGCACTTACACAAATGACTTTGTTGAGAAATTGATGAGAAAAAGATTGTGGGGCTGTTTTGTTAGACTTCAGTGTGGCTTTTGACATTATTATTATTATCATAGTCTACTGCTGGAAAAGGTATGAGTTATGGCTTTACACCCCCTGCTATATTTTTTTGGGGAGTGGAGCAGCAGTCTAAGGCACTGCATCTCAGTGCTTGAGGCGTCAATACAGACACCCTGGTTCGAATCCAGGCTGTGATTGCGAGTCCCATAGGGCGGTGCACATTTAGCCCAGCGTCGTCAGAGTTTGGCCGGAGTAGGCCGTCATTGTAAATAATAACTTGTTCTTAAATTAACTGACTTGCCTAGTTAAATGAAAGGTTAAATACAAAAATATTAAAATGAAATATATTGTGGATAAAGAGTTACCTGTCTAACAGAACACAGAGGGTGTACTTTAATGGAAGCCTATCCAACATAATCCAGGTAGAATCAGGAACTCCCCAGGGCAGCTGACTATGTCCCTCAATCTTTACTAACAACATGCCCCTGGCTTTGAGTAAAGCCAGTGTGTCTATGTATGTGGATGACTCAACACTATACACATCAACTACTACAGCGACTGAAATGACTACAACAATTAACAAAGAGCTACAGTTAGTTTCAGAATGGTTGGTAAGGAATAAGTTAGTCCCAAACATTTCAAAAACTAAAAACATTGTATTTGGGACAAATCATTCACTAAACCCTAAGACTCAACTACGTCTCGTAATGAATAATGTGGAAATTGAGCAAGTTGAGGTGACTAAACTGCTTGGAGTAACCCTGGATTGTAAAATGTCATGGTCAAAACATATTGAGACAACAGTATCTAAGATGGGGAGAAGTCTGTCCACAATAAAGTGCTGCTCTGTCTTCTTAACAGCACTATCAACAAGAAGGTCCTACAGGTCCTAGTTTTGTCACAACTGGACTACTGTTCAGTCATGTGGTCAGGTGCCACAAAGACGAACATTGCAATTGGCTTAGAACAGGGCAGCATGGCTGGTCCTTAAATGTACATAGAGAGCTAACGTGACAAAACGGCACATTTTAGAGTGGCCTCATGGTGTCCCCAGCACAAGGTGCACCTGTGTAGTGATCATGCTGCTTAATCAGATTATTGATATGCCACATCTGTCAGGTGGATGGATTATCTTGGTAAAGGAGAAATGTTCACTAACAGGGATGTAAACAAATTTGTGCATAACATTTTGGAGAAATATTATTTTGCATATGGAGCATTTCTGGGATCTTTTATTTCAGCTCATGAAACATAACCAACACTTTGCATGTTGTGTTCATATATTTGTTCAGTATATTTCTGGAGTAAGATAAATATTTCTCTGATATAATTCTAATGTTGAAATTGTGTTTTGAGGGTGAGTGCAAATGAAATGGCTAGCTAGTTTGCTTTGGCTAACCCAGAATCTGACAATGTTTAATCTCCTGTTTTAGCTCCCCATATGATCTCTGCTTTTTGGCAAAGTTAACTAGCCATCTTAGCATAAAGAGTGAAAAGATTAACCAGATGCGTGTGGAAATAGCTAACTTGCTAGCTATCAAATTAGGTTGCCATTAGATAAACTGGCTAAGCTAGCTGATGTGTAAACCATGTAGCTACCTAGCTAAGTTGCGTTAGCTAGATCAACCAGTCAGCCCAGCGCAGAATCCTCCCACTCCACTGCTCTCTCTCACTGTGGGTGCATTACTCTCTTTCACTGTGTGTATGTATGTATGTATGTATGTATGTGTGTGTGTGTGTGTGTGTGTGTGTGTGTGTGTGTGTGTGTGTGTGTGTGTGTGTGTGTGTGTGTGTGTGTGTTTAAATGTTATTCTGTTTTCATGACAGGCCTACAGTGCATTAGGAAAGTATTCAGACCCATTGACTTTTTCCTCATTTTGTTACAGCCTTATTCTAAAATTGATAAAATAATTTTTTTCCTCATCAATCTACACACAATACCCCATAATGACTAAGCGAAAACAGGTATTTCAAATTTTTTGCAAATGTATAAAAGCTATAAGAAATACCTTATTTACTTAAGTATTCAGACCCTTTGCTATGAGACTGGAAATTGAGCTCAGGTGCATCCTGTTTCCTTTGATCATCCCTGAGATGTTTCTGCCACTTGACTCGAGTCCACCTGTGGTAAATTCAATTGATTGGACATGATTTTGAAAGGCGCAGACCTGTCTTTATAATCAAATTTATTTCAAATCAAATCAAATGTATTTATATAGCCCTTCGTACATCAGCTGATATCTCAAAGTGCTGTACAGAAACCCAGCCTAAAACCCCAAACAGCAAGCAATGCAGGTGTAGAAGCACAGTCCCACAGTTGACAGTGCATGTCAGAGCAAAAACCAAGCCATGAGGAATAGTCGTAGAGCTCTGAGACAGGATTGTGTCGAGGCATAGATCTGGGGAAGGGTACCAAAAAAGTTCTGCAGCATTGAAGGTTGCCAAAAACACTGTGGCTTCAATCATTCTTAAATGGAAGAAGTTTAGAACCACAGACTATTCCTAGAGCTGGCTGCCCAGCCAAATTGAGCAATCGCGGGAGAAGGGCCTTGGTGAGGGAGGTGACCAAGAACCCGATGGTCACCCTGACTAAGCGGCAGAGTTCCTCTGGAGATGGGAGACAGGACAACCATCTCTACAGAACTCCACCAATCAGGTCTTTATGGTAGAGTGGCCAGACGGAAGCCACTCCTTAGTAAAAAAAAGGCACATGACAGCCCGCTTGGAGTTTGCCAAAATGCACCTAAAGACTATCAGACCATGAGAAACAAGATTCTCTGGTCTCATGAAACAAAGATTGAACTCTTTGGCCTGAATGCCAAGGATCACGTCTGGAAGAAACCTGGCACCATCCCTACAGTGAAGCATGGTGGTGGCAGCATCATATTGTGTGGATGTTTTTCAGGGGCAGGGACTGGGAGACTAGTCAGGATTGAGGGACAGGTGAACGGAGCAAAGTAAGTGAGATCCTTGATGAAAACCTGCTCAGGGCCTCAGACTGTGACGAACGTTCACCTTCCAACAGGACAACGACCCTAAGCACACAGCCAAGACATAGCAGGAGTGGCTTCGGATTAAGTCTCTAAATGTCCTTGAGTGGCCCAGCCAGAATCTGGAGTTGGACCCGTGCAGCGATACTCCCCTTCCAACCTGACAGAGCTTGAGAGGATCTGCAGAGAAGAATGGGAGAAACTCCCCAAATACAGGTGTGCCAAGCTTGTAGGGTCATAACCAATAAGATTCAAGGCTGTAATCACTGCCAAAAGTGCTTCAACAAAGTACTGAGTAAAAGGTCTGAATACTTATGTAAATGTGATTTCTGGGGGGGATTTCATTATAAATTTGCAGACATTTCTAAAAAACAGTTTTGCTTTGTCATATTGAGGTATTGTGGGTAGATTGATGGGGGAAAATGTGTATTTAATCTATTTTAGAATAAGGCTGTAATGTATGCACTTTATAAGCACATCTGTCATATAAGGAAACATCTCAGTAAGCTTTTTGTGTCATAGAGCTACTAGAAGAAGAATTTGTTATTTGATTATTTACAGCTTGCAGAGGCACAACCGAGGGGGAGGAGAATGGGCCAGCCAAGGAAAGAAAAGACACTTTCAAGTTGAAAGAAGAGGTTTAGAAGAGAAGAAAGATGGAGGGTAAATCATACCGTGGCAGGAAAAAGATGATTGAGTTGACTCTGGTAATTCATGTCTGCACCGCCTGATTTATTTATTACTTACATGATTCTTCCCTGAATACCTACCGAGATGTTTAATTCCATGCTGAAATGTTTCTGATTATTTATTACTTACACGATTCTTTCCTGAATACCTACCTTGATGTTTAATTCCATGCTGAAATGTGCCTGATTATTTATTACTTACATGATTCTTCCCTGAATACCTACCTTGATGTTTAATTCCATGCTGAAATGTGTCTGATTATTTATTACTTGCATGATTCTTCCCTGAATACCTAACTAGATGTTTAATTCCATGCTGAAATGTGTCTGATTATTTATTACTTACATGATTCTTCCCTGAATACCTACCTAGATGTTTAATTCCATGCTGAAATGTGTCTGATTATTTATTACTTACATGATTCTTCCCTGAATACCTACCTAGATGTTTAATTCCATGCTGAAATGTGTCTGATTATTTATTACTTACATGATTCTTCCCTGAATACCTACCTTGATGTTTAATTCCATGCTGAAATGTGTCTGATTATTTATTACTTACATGATTCTTCCCTGAATACCTACCTTGATGTTTAATTCCATGCTGAAATGTGTCTGATGATTTATTACTTACATGATTCTTCCCTGAATACCTACCTTGATGTTTAATTCCATGCTGAAATGTGTCTGATGATTTATTACTTACATGATTCTTCCCTGAATACCTACCTTGATGTTTAATTCCATGCTGAAATGTGTCTGATTATTTATGACTTACATGATTCTTCCCTGAATACCTACCTTGATGTTTAATTCCATGCTGAAATGTGTCTGAAGATTTATTACTTACATGATTCTTCCCTGAATACCTAACGAGATGTTTAATTCCATGCTGAAATGTGTCTGATTATTTATTACTTACATGATTCTTCCCTGAATACCTACCTTGATGATTAATTCCATGCTGAAATGTGTCTGATTATTTATTTTCTTACCTTCATTTCATCTAGTAGTCGTACTGAGACCAAGGTCTCGTTTACAGATTAGCTCTTTATTACAGAAATAACAGAAAATACACAAATCACAATAGAAATACAAATGCAAGCAGAAAAAACATTCATAAAGAACGTCTATCAGTAATAAAGTCCTCAATCAGCTTTCTGAATGGCCCTAACGGCACCAGAACATCACATTCATCAGTAATACAGTCCTCAATCAGCTTTCTGAATGGCCCTAAAGGCACCAGAACATCACATTCATCAGTAATAAAGTCCTCAATCAGCTTTCTGAATGGCCCTAAAGGCACCAGAACATCACATTCATCAGTAATAAAGTCCTCAATCAGCTTTCTGAATGGCCCTAAAGGCACCAGAACATCACATTCATCAGTAATAAAGTCCTCAATCAGCTTTCTGAATGGCCCTAAAGGCACCAGAACATCACATTCATCAGTAATAAAGTCCTCAATCAGGTTTCTGAATGGCCCTAAAGGCACCAGAACATCACATTCATCAGTAATAAAGTCCTCAATCAGCTTTCTGAATGGCCCTAAAGGCACCAGAACATCACATTCATCAGTAATAAAGTCCTCAATCAGCTTTCTGAATGGCCCTAACGGCACCAGAACATCACATTCATCAGTAATAAAGTCCTCAATCAGCTTTCTGAATGGCCCTAAAGGCACCAGAACATCACATTCATCAGTAATAAAGTCCTCAATCAGCTTTCTGAATGGCCCTAAAGGCACCAGAACATCACATTCATCAGTAATAAAGTCCTCAATCAGCTTTCTGAATGGCCCTAAAGGCACCAGAACATCACATTCATCAGTAATAAAGTCCTCAATCAGCTTTCTGAATGGCCCTAACGGCACCAGAACATCACATTCATCAGTAATAAAGTCCTCAATCAGCTTTCTGAATGGCCCTAAAGGCACCAGAACATCACATTCATCAGTAATAAAGTCCTCAATCAGCTTTCTGAATGGCCCTAACGGCACCAGAACATCACATTCATCAGTAATAAAGTCCTCAATCAGCTTTCTGAATGGCCCTAACGGCACCAGAACATCACATTCATCAGTAATAAAGTCCTCAATCAGCTTTCTGAATGGCCCTAAAGGCACCAGAACATCACATTCATCAGTAATAAAGTCCTCAATCAGCTTTCTGAATGGCCCTAAAGGCACCAGAACATCACATTCATCAGTAATAAAGTCCTCAATCAGCTTTCTGAATGGCCCTAAAGGCACCAGAACATCACATTCATCAGTAATAAAGTCCTCAATCAGCTTTCTGAATGGCCCTAAAGGCACCAGAACATCACATTCATCAGTAATAAAGTCCTCAATCAGCTTTCTGAATGGCCCTAACGGCACCAGAACATCACATTCATCAGTAATAAAGTCCTCAATCCGCTTTCTGAATGGCCCTAAAGGCACCAGAACATCACATTCATCAGTAATAAAGTCCTCAATCAGCTTTCTGAATGGCCCTAAAGGCACCAGAACATCACATTCATCAGTAATCAAGTCCTCAATCAGCTTTCTGAATGGCCCTAACGGCACCAGAACATCACATTCATCAGTAATAAAGTCCTCAATCAGCTTTCTGAATGGCCCTAAAGGCACCAGAACATCACATTCATCAGTAATAAAGTCCTCAATCAGCTTTCTGAATGGCCCTAACGGCACCAGAACATCACATTCATCAGTAATAAAGTCCTCAATCAGCTTTCTGAATGGCCCTAAAGGCACCAGAACATCATATTCATCAGTAATAAAGTCCTCAATCAGCTTTCTGAATGGCCCTAACGGCACCAGAACATCACATTCATCAGTAATAAAGTCCTCAATCAGCTTTCTGAATGGCCCTAAAGGCACCAGAACATCACATTCATCAGTAATAAAGTCCTCAATCAGCTTTCTGAATGGCCCTAAAGGCACCAGAACATCACATTCATCAGTAATAAAGTCCTCAATCAGCTTTCTGAATGGCCCTAAAGGCACCAGAACATCACATTCATCAGTAATAAAGTCCTCAATCAGCTTTCTGAATGGCCCTAAAGGCACCAGAACATCACATTCATCAGTGATAAAGTCCTCAATCAGCTTTCTGAATGGCCCTAAAGGCACCAGAACATCACATTCATCAGTAATAAAGTCCTCAATCAGCTTTCTGAATGGCCCTAAAGGCACCAGAACATCACATTCATCAGTAATAAAGTCCTCAATCAGCTTTCTGAATGGCCCTAACGGCACCAGAACATCACATTCATCAGTAATAAAGTCCTCAATCAGCTTTCTGAATGGCCCTAAAGGCACCAGAACATCACATTCATCAGTAATAAAGTCCTCAATCAGCTTTCTGAATGGCCCTAACGGCACCAGAACATCACATTCATCAGTAATAAAGTCCTCAATCAGCTTTCTGAATGGCCCTAAAGGCACCAGAACATCACATTCATCAGTAATAAAGTCCTCAATCAGCTTTCTGAATGGCCCTAAAGGCACCAGAAGTGAAGAAGATTTTGAAGATCGTTCCACAAATAAGGCGCAAGAAAACTCAAAGCTGATTTAACGCAGAAGTCTACATTTTTATTAATGATGGTTTAGGTACAGTGGGAGTTTTGTTTAAAGGGCTTTAGACATGAAAACATTACACTGTATCAACTGACATCAAAGACATTTGCACACTAGTAACATGATTGATAGTGACATTTCGATATTGATTATTGACTGCAGTACTTACCTGATCATTACCTCACTCTGAGTTAAAAAATGAAACATCACACTTGGTGTATATCTTTTCAGTACGCGTTCACCATCACATGTACTTATAAGGATAGTGAAATAAATGTTCATTAACGCTATTGGAACCTTTTCCACTGTCTCGAGTACCGTTGAACTTTTTATGAAATGAAGCACATTGATAGATTTTAAGTAAACTTTGAATAAGACCGAAATTGAAACTGTACAGCCTACCTGTGCTGGAGGACATCTACCAGATGGTCCTGGCAGGCTTAAATAATAAATTCATGTCAAATCAATTGCACAAAATTTGAGTTATTGTTGTTTGCTGTCTCAATTTACCAAGTGTAAAAAATTTACAAACTACATTTGTAACTACTACTTAAGTAGGTTACTGACTGTTTTGTCCAACTCTTAGCAACCTAATAGTTTAACCAAACTCTCCTTGAATTGTCCAACATGTGTCAGCTCTCTGAGAAGGTGCAATTCTCATATGAAGACTTTTCCTACAAGCCCAAAAACTTTTAAGGGAAATTGGAAAGGGACTAAAATGTTGCGACAACCCTAATAGAACCCAGTACCATTATTACCATTGCAAAACACTATGGTTGTTTGGGACTTTTACCATTGAAGACAATTAGAGACCATAACATTGAAAACATTACAACTGCTGTAGCCTAATCAAATAAAATGTTCTTGGTCACATACACATATTTAGCAGATGTTATTGCGGGTGTAGTGAAATGCTTGTGTTCCTAGCACCAACAGTGCAGTAGTATGTACTAAAGTAAACGAATGGAATAAAGAAATATGTAAATATTAGGACAAGCAATGTCGAAGTGGCATTGACTAAAATACAGTAGAATACAGTATATACATATGAAATGAGTAAAACAGTATGTAAACATTGTTACCGTGACCAGTGATTCCATGGCTAAGGTGCAGGGTTGAGTAACCGGGTGGTGACCGGCTAGTGATGGCTGTTTAACAGTCTGATGGCCTTGAGATAGAATCTGTTTTTCAGTCTCTCGGTCCCCACTTTGATGCACCTGTACTGACCTCGCCTTCTGGATGATAGCGGGGTGAACAGGCAGTGGCTCCAGTGGTAGATGTCCTTGATTATCTTTTTGGCCTTCCTGTGACATCGGCTGTTGTAGGTGTCCTGGAGGGCAGGCAGTGTGCGTTTGGGTGAACCTTCCAGAAAGGCAACCATCTCTACAGCACTCAGGCCTTTATGGTAGAGTGGCCAGAAGGAAGCGTTTGGCAGACCACACCACCCTCTGGAGAGCCCTGCGGTTGTGGGTGGTGCAGTTGCCATACCAGGCGGTGATACAGCCCGACAGGATCCTTTCAATTATGCATCTGTAAAAGTTTGTGAGGGTCTTAGGGGCCAAGCCGAACTTTTTCAGCCTCCTGGGGCTGAAGAGGTGTTGTGCCTTCTTCACCACACTGTGTGTGGGTGGACCATTTCAGATTGTCAGTGATGTGTACGCAGAGGAACTTGAAGCTTTTCACTGTCTCCACTGCGGTCCCATCGATGTGGATGGGGGGGGTGCTCCCTCTGCTGCTTCCGGAGGTCCACGATCAGCTCCTTCATTTTGTTTAAGTTGAGTGAGAGGTTATTTTCCTGGCACCACTCCACCAGAGCCCTCACCTCCTCCCTGTAGGCTCATTGTTGGTAATCAGGCCTACTCCTGTTGTGTCGTCTGCAAACTTGATTATTGAGTTGTAGGTGTGTGTGGCCATCCAGTCATGGGTGAACAGGGAGTACAGGAGGGGGCAGAGCACATACCCTTGTTGGCTCAGTGTTGAGGATCAGCGTAGTGGAGGTGTTGTTTCCAACCATCACCACCTGGGGATGGCCCGTCAGGAAGTCCAGGACTCAGTTGCACAGGGCGGGGTTCAGACCCAGGGCCCAGAGATTAATGATGAGCTTGGAGGGTACTATGGTGTTAAAGGCTGAGCTGTAGTCAATGCACAGCAATCTTACATACTGTAGGTGTCCAAATGGGATAGGGCAGTGTGCAGTGTGATGGCATCGTTGGTGGATCTATTGGGGCGGTATGCAAATTTAATTGAGTCTAGGGTGTCAGGCAAGTTGGAGGTGATATGATCCTTAACTAGCCTCAAAGCACTTCATAATGACAGAAGTGAGTGCTACGGGGCGATGGTAACTGAATGAAATGACTTTTGCTTTTTTGGGTACAGGAACAATGGTGGACATCTGGGAACAGCAGACTGGGAGAGATTGAATATGTCCGTAAACACTACAGCCAGCTGGTCTGCGCATGCTCTGAGGACGTGGCTGGGGATGTCATCTGGGGACAGCAGACTGGGAGAGATTGAATATGTCCGTAAACACTACAGCCAGCTGGTCTGCGCATGCTCTGAGGACGTGGCTAGGGATGTCATCTGGGGACAGCAGACTGGGAGAGATTGAATATGTCCGTAAACACTACAGCCAGCTGGTCTGTGCATACTCTGAGGACGTGGCTAGGGATGTCATCTGGGGACAGCAGACTGGGAGAGATTGAATATGTCCGTAAACACTACAGCCAGCTGGTCTGCGTGTGCTCTGAGGACGTGGCTGGGGATGTCATCTGGGGACAGCAGACTGGGAGAGATTGAATATGTCCGTAAACACTACAGCCAGCTGGTCTGCGTGTGCTCTGAGGACGTGGCTAGGGATGTCATCTGGGCAGCAGCCCTGCGAGGGTTAACACACTCAAATGTGTTACTCACGTCGGCCACAGAGAAGGAGAGCCCACAGTCCTTGGGAGGGGCCGCCTCCATGGCACTGTATTATCCTCAAAGGAGGTGAAGAAGGTGTTTAGCTTGTCCGGAAGCAAGACGTTGGTGTCCGTGATGTGGCTGGTTTTCCCTTTGTTGTCCGTGACTGTCCATAGGTCCTGTCACATACATCTCCTGTCTGAGCCGTTGAATTGCAACTCCACTTTGTCTCTGTACTGACGTTTTGCCTGTTTGATTGTCTTACGGAGGGAATAACTACACTGTTTTATTCAAACATATTCCTAGTCACCTCTCCGCGGTTAAACGCGGTGGTTCGCGCTTTCAGTTTTGCGAATGCTGCCATCTAACCACAGTTTTTGGTTTGGGTAGGTTTAAATAGACATAGTGAGAACAACATCCCCTAAACACTTACTGATGAACTCAATCACCGTGTCTATGCGCATGTCAATGTTATTCTCAGAGGCAACCCGGAACATATCCAAGTCCGCGTGATCAAAACAAATCTTGAAGCACGGTTTCCGATTGGTCTAACAGTAACTGATACAGACCTTTTAATAAGGGAATAAACCACACACAAGGGGGTCGTTTCCCGGACACATTAAGCGTGAAAGAATGACAAACTGAATTGCTTTTATGGAGGACTGGCTGACCACACAATGTACTTCAATCATGAGCTAAATCTATTGGTTTTCTACCCAAAGTTGCAAAGGAAATGTTGTGATATATATAATACACACAAGAGACCAGCCAAATGGATAAAAGAGTGTGGCGGTATTGTTGCAACAGAGGCATCTAGTGGTCAACACCAGATACTTTCACATTACTTTATGGCAAATAAAGTCATTTCAGTGACAAATGTATCTTTACAGGGGGAAAACATCTCCACATTCACAGGGAATACATTACATAGTATGGAGAAGCAATACTCCAAGCCACAGCTTCATACAACTTGTCAAGCATAAATAACTAATACTATATACTGATTGTTGTGGTTGGATTGGTATAGAATCGGATGTTGGGTACTACTTTTTATCAAATATCATCTGAATCCTACAAATTAAAATGGATAATTTGGGTGGAATCATTTATCTTGATTTCTCTGAGATCAAATTACATTTCAACAAATAATGTTTTAGGAATGCTAATCTTAACTTTTCCTAACTAGATAAACTATTTCAGAACAATCTGGTGGGTGTCATGGCTTGCTGAAATGACATGGAATGACTATTCGACTACTCCTCTGTCTGCTCCCAGCCTCTTTTCTCTCTGTCTGTTCCAGCCTATCTGACATGACAGTACCAGCTGGGCGGCTGGCAGAGAGGGAAGGAGGGAGGAGAAAATGGGTAGAGGAGAGGTGAGGGGTTGAGAAGGTAGCGCGGACGTGCTTATTTTATGTTATAACGTCTGTTCCCTGCGAGATCTGAGTCACGCCTGAGTGATACTTTTTTGGGGGTGAGGTTGAGAGTTATATTTTATTTCTATGAAGACAGCTGTCAACGCTATGTGCTAGGAACTTTCTGGCTGTTGCAATAGTGGCTGACTCATTGGACACAATTAATGCCCCTTTTTTGGGAAGTGTGTGTGTGTGTGTGTGTGTGTACACACCTGAGTATATAGACGTGTGCACATCTTTGTTTGTTGGAACATGGTTTATGAACACTGATATAAAAAGAAAAGAAAAACACTCATACACCAATCCCCTCTCCCAACACACACACACACACACACACACACACACACACACACACACACACACACACACACACACACACACACACACACACACACACACGGTTAGCTCTGTCCACTTGTACAGGCCTGCAGGAAACATTTGAGACGTACAGCAGATGTGTCTGTGATTTTAGCACCACTAAACAAGCTCTCCCTTTCCCCCTTCTCTACCCTCTCTTGGACCAGCTCTTTGGCAAGCCAGAGCAGACACACCAGAGCTCCTGGTCTTCAGGTTTGGCTGAAAGAAGACAACCTGGGAGGCGGGCCCACTACACATCAGCCACTAGGGGGTTTGAATCGTTGACTCTGTCCAGATAGATGTGTAAAACTAGACCCAGTTGTTTCTATATGGGCAGCTGCTGACAGACAGACAGATGGACAAACACCTACACACACTGTGACACACTCCAAAAAGCTTCCTATGAGCCTCAGGAGTAAGGGGTGGAGGGAGGAGTGGAGAGGGGAGCAGAGGGAGAGAGAGAGAGGGATGGTGGTGTAGGGATTTTTTAAATGTATTCATAAGGAAAGTCAATTAAGTTTTATGGCGAAGGTCTTTTACCTGCTTTATGTCTCGTGTCGCACGTGGCTACGCTGGATTATGAGATTGGATTTGCCACCAAGAAAGAGAGAGAGAAAAAAGATGGAATGAGAGAAATGGAGGGAGTAGTGGAGGGTCCCTGTAGCTTGGGAGGAGGTCAGAGAGAACTAGACTGCAGGTGCACTGAGATGGAGTGACGGAGGGTCAACGGAATGGAGGGAGGTGGTGGACAAGGTGATGAGAGATGGGGCTAGACTGTAGGGAGGAGTGGAGAAACAGATTCACTGGAGAAAGATGACAGCAGGAAGTTGGAGAGAATGGTTGTGTGCTCTGCAGAGAGGGAGAGAGAGGGAGGGAGAAATGGAGAGATAAGAGGAGAGAGAAATAGAGAGAGCGCAAGAAGAGAGAGGGAGGGAGAAATAGAGAGCGCAAGAAGAGAGAGGGAGGGAGAAATAGAGAGATAAGAGGAGAGAGAAATGGAGAGAGCGCAAGAAGAGAGAGGGAGGGAGAAATAGAGAGCGCAAGAAGAGGGAGGGAGGGAGAAATAGAGAGCGCAAGAAGAGAGAGGGAGAAATAGAGAGCGCAAGAAGAGAGAGAAAAAGAAAGAAAGGAGAAAGGCACCGAGGGGTACTACAGCTAAAGGCCTAGTTGACATTACCAGTAATAGACGTCATTCTGACGTGGAGATTTACATTCTACCAATTGTGGCCCTCAGCTATAGCTCCATTTAACCCCAGTGACAGCCAAGAACGGTATACTTAACAGCCTTCTAAATGTGAAGAGAGAGCTGTCCATCTCCCCAAAGAGTAACACCTCGTAGGGGAAGACCAGGGCTGGAGGCAGTGGGAGACAGACACATGGACAGGAGTGTATAGGGTGAAGGGAAGAGGGGAGAGTGTTTAGAGCATATGCAGTAAAAAAGGGATAGCCAGAGTAATGGGCAGGAGTGTATAGGGCAGAGTGTGCGCTAAAGGTGGGCATGAAGGTACACTGGTGGTCAAAGTGTAACCCCCTATAGGGCTCTAAAGGATGTCAACGCCTGATCTTTAGTTCCCGCTGACTGACTCTCGGGTTTCCATCTGTGTTTCCCCGGGGACTCGTTTTAGCTTGGCGTGGCCTGACCCTTTATGAATCACCTGGTGTTCAAATGTGCGTCGGCGCTCATTATGAACATTGCTGACCGTGATCCGGTGTGAGGTCCCCAGGCACCGCTGGATGGTCCCCAAGGCCTCTCATGTTACACTCATCCCACCCGCGGGCTGCGGCTTCTCTCTCACACACAAACCATCTTCCGCCACACAGGGTGGGCTCATCATCATTAGGGTGTTGATGTTCTGTGTGTGTGTGTGTGTGTTTGTGTCTGTGTGGTCATGCAGTGTAAGCAGCAGTACGTTTGGATGATATCTTGCCTTATGTGTGCCTGTGAGGCTGTAAGTAAGGTGACACTAAACCATCCTAGACGTGCGAGGAGATTCTGGATCTATAAATTGTAGCGGTAGTTTATCTTCAAGTAACAATACGTGCCTGCTGTCGGATCTGATATAGATGTGAGTGTGCTCCAGAGTGTTTGTACACGTGTATTCTAGTGTGTGTGTGTGTGGTATAGTGATTGTGCTGCTGATGGCTATCTCGGGGAGTGCTCTATTGATTAGACAGAGGTAAATAATTGGCTGGGTTCTACAGGCTGTCATGTCCAGGCTGATTGCCCTGCCATGGTTGTCAACAGGCAGGCAGCTCTGCTGTTACCACTATCATCCTCCATCTCCATGCCCCTCAACCACTTCTCTCCTTCTTAGACCATCTCTAGATCTATCGATTTTACACCTATATTTGTAGCCTACATCCATTTATCAATTTGCTGTTTGACTACAAGCTATGGTTACTATGTCGTCTCCATATTGACGGATACAAGTCAAATCTATGTACCCGTGTTTTCCTTGCTGTCTGGCGTTTTACAGTGGTAAGAACAAGGAAATCGAGGCCAGTGGGGGGAAAAAGAGAGTTAAGAAAATACAGAAGGACAAGGTTTGGGAGGTCGGGCTGGAACAGCACTATAAAACAGTGCTTGGGTTTCTCGGCAGGCAGATGTAGACATGGGCACATGGGGCCACTTAAGTGAGACGAAGCAGAAAAGGCCGTTAGCGACCCCGCACGACTGGGACCGGAACTGCAGCTCCAGCTGTGTTCGAACTTGGGAGACCCATTTGGAATTTATCGTAGGCTATGGATTTAATTTGATTAATCTACTTCAATAAAGTTGACTGTATCCTGTATGCTTTGACATGAGTTAGACAGTTGTTCTGCAGATATGTGCAATAGAACTGCATAAGAGTTATTTTTCTTTTACAAGTCAAAGGTTTGGAGACACCTACTCATTCAAGGGTTTTTCTTTATTTTGACTATGTTCTACATTGTAGAATAATAGTGAAGACATCAAAACTATGAAATAACACATATGGGATCATGTAGTATGCATTTCAATTAACAAGTGTGCCTTGTTAAAAGTTCATTTGTGGAATTTCTTTTATTTTTAATGCGTTCAAGCCAATCAGTTGTGTTGTGACAAGGTAGGGGTGGTATACAGAAGATAGCCCTATCGGGTAAAAGACCAAGTCCATATAATGCCAAGAACAGCTCAAATAAGCAAAGAGAAACGACAGTCCATCATTACTTTAAGACATGAACGTCAGTCAATCTGGAAAATGTAAAGTTGAGTACAAACAAAGTTTCTTCAAGGGCAGTCGCAAAAACCATCAAGCGCTATGATGAAACTGGCTCTCATGAGGACCTCCACAGGAAAGAAAGACCCAGAGTTACCTCTGCTGCAGAGGATAAGTTCATTGAGTTACCAGCTTCAGATTGCAGCCCAAATAAATGTTTCACAGAGTTCAAGTAACACATCTCAATATCAGCTATTCAGATGAGACGGCGTGAAATCAGGCCTTCACGGTTGGTTTGCTGCAAAGAAACCACTACTAAAAGGACGCCAATAAGAAGAGACTTGCTTGGCAATGGATATTAGACCAGTGGAAATCTGTCCTTTGGTTTGATGAGTCCAAATTTGAGATTTTTGGTTCCAACCACCACGTCTTTTGAGAACGGATGATCTCCGCATGTGTGGTTTCCACTGTGAAGCATGGAGGAGGAGGTGTGGTGATTTATTTAGAATTCAAGGCACACTTAACCAGCATGGCTACCACAGCGATGCACCACCCCATCTGGTTTGGGCTTAGTGGGACTATCATTTGTTTTTCAACAGGACAATGACTCAACACACCTCCAGGCTGTGTAAGGTCTATTTGACCAAGAAGGAGAGTGATGGAGTGCTGTCATCAAGGCAAAGGGTGGCTACTTTTGACTGGTACTGTATATGTTTTATGATATGGGCTACATTTATAGCCTACAGACAGACATAACTTCTCAAACCGTGAAACAATTGTTGATTGTTTGCTTGAGGCTTCATTGCCATGCCACTGTGGAATGTGAGACATTACTGGAAAAGGGAAAGCACCTGGACTTGAGTGTGCTGCTCTGGGTTGGAAACTATCCAAATGACGGACAGACAGACTTCCAGAACTTTCCTTGCCATGTCTGAGCAAAGAGAAAAATCCACAGTTATACAAGCCAGAGGAAAGTGGTGGAGAGAGACCGAAAGAAACTAATTAATTTGCTGTAAAAATCAAACAAATTACTTTTCACTTTCGCCCTTCAATTCACATCAGCATAGACAAACAGATGTTGGCGTCATTCTTTTATCTACTCCGCAGGCTGATAATGAACTGTGGTTTTGTGTTGGAAGAAAAGGAGCGCTTTCTCAATAAAATATGTTCGTAAGAAAGCTAATTAAACAGATTTTAGAAATTGCATAATCACAGGTTAATGTCAATCCAATTTGTCTTGGTCACAATCGCAGAATACAACAGGTGTAGAATTGACCGTTAAATGCTTACTTACGAGCCTATTCCCAACAATGCAGAGTTAAAAAGGAATAGAAATATTTCCCTCCACAAAAACAAAACAGCAATAAACAGCCGGTGCCACTTGCCGTGCGGCAGCACAGAAAACCGTATATGACTTAGGTGGCTGGTGTCTTTACCATTTGTAGGTCTTTCCTCTGACACCCCCTTGTATAGAGGTCTTGGATGGCAGGGAGTTCAGCTCCAGTGATGTACTGGGCCGTACGCACTAACCTCTGTAGCGCCTTGCCGTCAGATGCCAATCAGTTATCATAACAAGAGGGGATGCAGCCAGTCAAGGTACTCTCAATAGTGCAGCTGTATAACGTTGAGGATCTGAGGGCCCAAGCCAAATCTTTTCAGCCTAGGAGGGAAGAGGGGTAAAAAGGAGCGTGTGTGCCCTCTTCACAACTGTGCTGGTGAGTTAGGACGATGATAGGTTCTTAGTGATGTGGACACCGGGGGAACTTGAAGTTCTCGTGGCGGATGTGTTGTTGCCTACCCTCACCAACTGGGATGGCCCGTCAGGAAGTCCAGGATTCAGTTGTAGACGGTGTTGTTCAGTCCAAGGGTCCTTAGCGGAGTGATGAGCTTGGATGGCACTATGGTGTTGAACGCTGAGCTGTAGTCAATGGACAGCATTCTCACATAGGTGTTCCTTTTGTCCAGGTGGGAAAGGGCAGTGTGGCGTACAATAGGAAATGCATCATCTATGGACCTGTTGCGGCAGTATGTGAATTTGAGTGGTTCCAGGGTTTCTGGGTGTTGATGTGAGACATGATCAGCCTTTTAAAGCATTTCATGGCTACAGATGTGAGTGCTATGTGGCGATAGCCATTTAGACAGGTTACCTTGACACTCTTGGGCACAGGGACTATGGTGGTTTGCTTGAAACATGTAGGTATTACAGATGGGGTCAGGGAGAGGTTGAAAATGTCAGTGAAAACACTTGCCAGCTGGTCAGCTCATGCTTGGCGTACGATTCCTGGTAATCCGTCTGACCCTGCGGCCTTGTGAATGTTAACCTGTTTAAAAGGTCTTACTCATGTCAGCTATGGAGAGCGAGATCACACAGTTGTCCGGAACAACTGGTGTCCTCACACATGGTTCAGTGTTGCTTGCCTCGAAGCAAGCATAGAAGGCGTTTAGATCGTCTGGTAGGCTCGTGTTACTGGGCAGCTCTCAGCAAGCCCTGCCACATCCGACGAGCATCAGAGCCGTTGTAGTTGGACTCGATCTTCATCCTGTTGTGACACTTTGCCTGTTTGATGGGATTTCTTATGTGTCCGAATTAGTGTCCCGCTCCTTGAACACAGCAGCTCTAGCCTTTAGGTCTGTGTGGATGTTGCCTGTAATCAATGGCTTCTGCTTGGGATATGTACTGTACGTACGATCACTGTGGGAATGATGTCATCAATGCACTTATTAATGAACCCGGTGACTGATGTGGTCATGCAATCGGATGAATCCCAGAACATATTCCAGTCTGCACTAGCGAAACCGTCCTGTAGCTTAGTATCAGCTTCATCGCACTTCCGTATTGAGCACATCACTGGTACTTTCTGTTTGAGCTTTTGTTTGTCTTCTATATACACCACAGAAATATAGTAATTCCATGTATCGAACGAGATATGCCTCTTGCATGTGTGTAGATCTTTGTTTCAGTCGCACTGTCATCTACTTCCATGTCGCATAGAAATGTCTAGTTCCAGCAAAGATGCTGGGAAATTCGAGACGTGCTGCAGCTAAGATGAAGAACCTCCTCATGCGGTACAAAACATGGATTTACTGTCTGAGTTCTCTCTGGGTTTGTAGAACCACCTGCAACCAACATTTATAAGATACATATTTTTTTCAGAATCAAGAATGAAGAGAGTATCGCCAATACCAGGTTAGTTGAAGAATCCATGGCAGCGTTTTGTCTGCCTCCAAACCTGTAACATCCAGTAATGGACACCAACAATCTTTGGCTATATCACATTATTAGTTGTACAAACTGTAGCTAGGCCAAGGGGGGCATTGGCGGGAACACCGCTGGGGGGTGACATTCAGGCTAAAGGTCTGATCCTAACCAACTTTAAGAAATTATAATATGGAGATATCATTCATTATTGGGGTAGTAACCATGGTAATAGTGGTTAATTCATAATAAATGGAGATGGATTGAGATTTAAATTAGGTTTGTGTGGGGCATCATTTAGAATCACACTAGATCTGCCAAACGCTCATTTATATTGGTACACTCGCAAACCTGCTGGAGGTCTTTAGATTGGGTAAACCATGTGGTTGGTTGTCCATGACAACATTTGATTATAATTTATGATTATGTGCGTTTATGTGTGTGTGTGCGTGCCAGCATGGCCACCTGTGAGTGTGTGTGAGCATAAGCATGCATGTTTCAGAGTGTGTGTGAGCGTACCAGTGTGTGTGAGAGACAGCTGGTGGTCGCAGCAGATAAAGGATGATTCTTTGGTCCATCACTGAGAGCTTATTTATGTACCGGTTGGTGGTGATGTCATCCTAAATAATTGAGTAACAAGAAACCAGTCCCAGTGTGTGTATCTCAGATTCTGCAGTGGAGAAGCACTGGCTAGGTCTCAACACCTAGGATTCACACTCGACACTGGTACCTCTCTCTTACTCTATATACAGTGCATTTGGAAAGTATTCAGACCCCTTGACTTTTCCACATTGTGACAATACAGTCCTATTAAAAGCAATACACACACACACACACACACACACACACACACACACACATAATACCCCATAATGACAAAGCAAAAACAAGTTTAGAAAAGTGTGCACGTGTATTAAATAGAAAACTGAAATATCACATTTACATAAGTATTCAGACCCTTTACTCAGTACTTGGTTGAATCACCTTTGGCAGCAACTACAGCGTCACATCTTTTGGGGTTTGACGCTGTAAGCTTGGCACGCCTGTATTTGGAGAGTTTCTCCCATTCTTCTATGCAAATCCTCTCAAGCTCTGTCAGGTTGGATGGGGAATGTCGCTGCAGAGCCATTTTCAGGTCTCTCCAGAGTTTTTCGATTTGGTTCAACTTCAGGCCCTGCCTGGGCAACTCAAGGACATTCAGAGACTTGTCCCGAAGCCACTCCTATGTTGACTTGTCTATGTGTTTAGGGTTTTGCTTCTGTCCCAGTCTGAGGTCCTGAGTGCTCTGGAGCAGGTTTTCATTAAGGATCTCTCTGTACTTTGCTCTGTTAATCTTTCCCTCGATCCTGACTAGTCTCCCAGTCCCTGCCACAGAAAAACATCCCACACAGCATGCTGCCACCACCACCCAGCTTCACCATAGGGATGGTGCCAGGTTTCCTCCAGACATGATAGTTGGCATTCAGGCCAAAAAGTTCAATCTTGGTTTCATCAGACCAGAGAATCTTGTTTCTCATGGTTCGAGAGTCCTTTAGGTGCCTTTTGGTAAACTCCAAGTGGGCTGTTATATGCCTTTTACTGAAGAGAGGCTTCCGTCTGGCTACTCTACCATAAAGTCCTGATTGGTGGAGTGTTGCAGAGATGGTTGTCCTTCTGGAAGGTTCGCCCATCTCCACAGAATAACTCTGAGTGACCATCAGGTTCTTGGTCACCTCCCTCACCAAGGCCCTTCTCCCCTGATTGCTCAGTTTGGCCGGGCGGCCAGCTCTAGGAAGAGTCTTGGTGGATCCAAACTTCTTCCATTTAAGAACGATAGAGGCCACAGTATTCTTGGGGACCTTCAATGCTGAAGACATTTTTTTGGTACCCTTACCCAGATCTGTGCCTCGACACAATCCTGTCTCGAAGCTCTACGGACAACTCCTTCGGCCTCATGGCTTGGTTTTTGACAGGTGTATGTCATCCCAAATCATGTCCAATCAATTGCATTTACCACTGGTGGACTCCAATCAAGTTGTAGAAACATCTCAAGGATGATCAATGGAAACAGGATGCAGCACCTGAGTCCAATTTATAGTCTGATATCAAAGGGTCTGAATACTTATGTAAGTAAGGTATGTTTTTTTATTTAATACCTTTGCTAAAATGTATAAAAACATGTTTTCACTTTGTCATTATTGGGTATTGTGTGTAGATTGATTAAATAAATAAAATAATCATCAGCAATTTTTGAATAAGGCGGTTACCTTCTGAATGCACTTTATATGCCTACTCTGTCTCATTCAAGCTCCCTCTCACGCTTTCCATCTCTTCCCCCTTTCTCTCTTCCTCCTCCTCCTCTTTCTCGCTAAGTTATTGTCTTTTTCAGGTGAGGGGAGAAGGGGGTCTGTTTGAAAAAAAGGGCTTATAGACAGCCTACCGTCAGAAAAACACATTCATGACTGACGGTAGATTGATAAGCAATCTAATTAATTCTCTTTGTTTGATGTTTTGACTTCATTACGAAATTCGTTTTTATGTTAATCCCTCGTTGGTTAGTTCATTAATTTGGGGGATGAAATACACAAATTAGATTAGACAATTGATAACAGCAAATCAATTAGATTACGCAAATTGGATTCTTAGTTTTGATTTATAATTTGAAAAGTAGTCAATGTTTTTTGTGCTGGCCACTGTTTTGTTCTTGTTCTTTAGTAATTCATTTATTTGTCTGTAATTTTCTGGCCCGGGGCTTTTCTTACCGTCTGGTAATGTAATGGTCTCCAAAACAGTTCCTCTGTCATTGTTGCAGGAGGAATCCGTTGGCGTGGCATCAGCATCTGCTTGTATCTCCCTTGTTTTTGTTAGTTTCCATTTAGTTCCTTTTAGTTAATTATTGAAAGCACTCCCGGCAGCCCTCCCTCTCTGTTCTGTACAAGAGAGAGAGACCTGAACGAGGGGGAGAAAGAGATGGGGAAAGGAGGGAGGGAGAGGGGCAATTAGTGGGAGAGGGCAAAGAGAACACAGAGAGGAGTAAGGAGTTGGGGAAATGTAGAGAGGGATGATGGGTTTGGAGGGGGGGTAGAGGAAGAAGAGAGGGAACAGTAAAACGAGAAGCACAAGGAAGTGAGGGAGTGAGAAAAGTAAATTAAGTGGAAAAAGTGGTGGCCTGCTTAGAGAAAAAGAGAGAAAATAGAGAGATTGAGCGACATGGTGGAGGGATGTAAAAGGTCTACCTAGGGAGTTCCAGTCCACATGTTAATTCAGCCTTTGTTCCTGACATTAAACAAACGAGAGAGAGAGAGGTGGGCGGGGTGGGAGAGAGGGTGAAAAAAATCTGATCTCAAAACAGCCACACAAAAAACCCACAAGGCAACAAAAGGAAGAGAGAGAGAAAAAAATGAACATTTACCCTCTATTAATATCTTCTGGAATAGAATACCACAATGACCTGTAATCACATAGCTGAGTTTATGTTGGTGGGAAGAGGAAGATGGCTTCATTGATTTAATTGATTCTCAGTTTCACTCTGATGTTTTGGCTATGAATCAGAAGGGACCGACTGGTTTTCACTGCTGCACACTTGTCTCGTTTTTATCATTGATATGAATGGCTGGTTATAAACTGTGTGTGTATAGACATAGGATAATTCCCTCTAAGTTCAGAAGAGGACTACTTGTCTTGACACACACGTACAGATTCACTCACATCTCAGTCTCCTCCCTAGGTTTGCCTGATAACACTGATGACACACACGGCATGCAGGCACACACACAGGCAAACAAATGCACACACACATACACGTTCATTGGGGAATTCACCCATAACACCATGATACTGTCATTCCATAGACCTGTGCCACCCCAGGTGTCCACACCACAATTTGTTTATGAACTCCACCATGATCAGATAGATGTCTTTCACCATGAGTGACATAACCCTGAGTCATTACCTTGTTTATTTTCTAGAGAACGGAGCTTCCCTCTATCAAATAACAGCCTCTATGGAAAGGGGCAGGAAGGTCTCGTTATATCATATATAGTGTAGTTTATTACTGTGGTGGTGCTATGCTAGTTCTGGTCTGTCCTAAATTGACAGCAGTGAGGTGAGCTGAATGGTGTGTGTTTGTGAGTTGGTGAGATGAGAGAAGGTGAGGTAAGGGGAGCTGGATAGAATGAATGAGAAGTGTAAGTGATGGGAGACTGACCTTCTGAACTCTATAACAGACTCTCCTTTTGTGTCCCAAATGGCACCCTATTCCTTAATTAGTGCACTAAACACTCTTGGCTGTCACCATAAGATATTCCTTTTAGATTCCAGGTAGAACCCTTTTGAGAACCAAAAAGGGTTCTTCAAAGGGTTCTTCTATGGGGACAGCCAAATAACCCTTTTAGGACAAAGGCCTCTGATTAAAAGTAGTGCACTATATAGGGAATAGGGTGCAATTTGAGATGCACCCTCAATGGCTCTGAGATGTGAGCCAATGACACTGCTGTGATGAGGAGAGCCAGGAGGTTTTCAATGGACCATGGATCAATGGTTTACAGCCCGTGACTGTTTGTGTCTAGGGTTTAGTCTTGACTCAATATTTGGGGACTCCACAGTGCATTGTTTGCATATTTGAGGATGTTTTGTGTGTGCATATCCTTGTAAAATACATTACAATGAAGTAAGCATGCTCTGCTCCGTAGGACTGTGGGAAGGACACTTCATAGAAGAGGCAGCTGGCCTACACAGCTTCCCTGCAACTAAGTACACCAAGTAGTCCACGTTGCACCACGTAGGTGCATTGTCCACACTACTAACTCATCAATACACACAAGCTCACAACCACTTCTCCATTCTACTTCCTTTTATTCAATGTGCCATTTAAAATTAAGTTCATGGTAATTCACTTTCCTGAATGGACTAAATCAAAATACAAGTAACCCCAAACTTGCTTATAAGCCATTCTCTCACAACCCATTACTATGTGCCCACACTCCTATTCCTTTCATTGACTAATTTATCCACCCACCCATCCATTCTCTCCTCCCTAGGTGTGTACGATCACCATGAGGACATGGTGAACATGTTGCAGGTGTTGGAGCTGGGACTGTGGAGAGGCAGGACCAGTAGTCTTGGAGCTGGGACTGTGGGGAGGCAGGGCCAGTATAGTCTTGGAGCTGGGACTGTGGGGAGGCAGGGCCAGTATAGTGTTGGAGCTGGGACTGTGGAGAGGCAGGACCAGTAGTCTTGGAGCTGGGACTGTGGGGAGGCAGGACCAGTAGTCTTGGAGCTGGGACTGTGGGGAGGCAGGACCAGTACAGTCTTGGAGCTGGGACTGTGGGGAGGCAGGGCCAGTATAGTGTTGGAGCTGGGACTGTGGGGAGGCAGGGCCAGTATAGTGTTGGAGCTGGGACTGTGGGGAGGCAGGGCCAGTATAGTGTTGGAGCTGGGACTGTGGGGAGGCAGGGCCAGTATAGTGTTGGAGCTGGGACTGTGGGGAGGCAGGGCCAGTATAGTGTTGGAGCTGGGACTGTGGGGAGGCAGGGCCAGTATAGTGTTGGAGCTGGGACTGTGGGGAGGCAGGGCCAGTATAGTGTTGGAGCTGGGACTGTGGGGAGGCAGGACCAGTACAGTCTTGGAGCTGGGACTGTGGGGAGGCAGGGCCAGTATAGTGTTGGAGCTGGGACTGTGGGGAGGCAGGGCCAGTATAGTGTTGGAGCTGGGACTGTGGGGAGGCAGGGCCAGTACAGTCTTGGAGCTGGGACTGTGGGGAGGCAGGGCCAGTATAGTGTTGGAGCTGGGACTGTGGGGAGGCAGGGCCAGTATAGTGTTGGAGCTGGGACTGTGGGGAGGCAGGGCCAGTATAGTGTTGGAGCTGGGACTGTGGGGAGGCAGGGCCAGTATAGTGTTGGAGCTGGGACTGTGGGGAGGCAGGGCCAGTATAGTGTTGGAGCTGGGACTGTGGAGAGGCAGGGCCAGTATAGTGTTGGAGCTGCGACTGTGGGGAGGCAGGACCAGTACAGTCTTGGAGCTGGGACTGTGGGGAGGCAGGGCCAGTATAGTGTTGGAGCTGGGACTGTGGGGAGGCAGGGCCAGTATAGTGTTGGAGCTGGGACTGTGGGGAGGCAGGGCCAGTATAGTGTTGGAGCTGGGACTGTGGGGAGGCAGGGCCAGTATAGTGTTGGAGCTGGGACTGTGGGGAGGCAGGGCCAGTATAGTGTTGGAGCTGGGACTGTGGGGAGGCAGGGCCAGTATAGTGTTGGAGCTGGGACTGTGGGGAGGCAGGGCCAGTATAGTGTTGGAGCTGGGACTGTGGGGAGGCAGGGCCAGTATAGTGTTGGAGCTGGGACTGTGGGGAGGCAGGACCAGTAGTCTTGGAGCTGGGACTGTGGGGAGGCAGGACCAGTAGTCTTGGAGCTGGGACTGTGGGGAGGCAGGACCAGTACAGTCTTGGAGCTGGGACTGTGGGGAGGCAGGGCCAGTATAGTGTTGGAGCTGGGACTGTGGGGAGGCAGGGCCAGTATAGTGTTGGAGCTGGGACTGTGGGGAGGCAGGGCCAGTATAGTGTTGGAGCTGGGACTGTGGGGAGGCAGGGCCAGTATAGTGTTGGAGCTGGGACTGTGGGGAGGCAGGGCCAGTATAGTGTTGGAGCTGGGACTGTGGGGAGGCAGGGCCAGTATAGTGTTGGAGCTGGGACTGTGGGGAGGCAGGGCCAGTATAGTGTTGGAGCTGGGACTGTGGGGAGGCAGGGCCAGTATAGTGTTGGAGCTGGGACTGTGGGGAGGCAGGGCCAGTATAGTGTTGGAGCTGGGACTGTGGGGAGGCAGGGCCAGTATAGTGTTGGAGCTGGGACTGTGGGGAGGCAGGGCCAGTATAGTGTTGGAGCTGGGACTGTGGGGAGGCAGGGCCAGTATAGTGTTGGAGCTGGGACTGTGGGGAGGCAGGGCCAGTATAGTGTTGGAGCTGGGACTGTGGGGAGGCAGGGCCAGTATAGTGTTGGAGCTGGGACTGTGGGGAGGCAGGGCCAGTATAGTGTTGGAGCTGGGACTGTGGGGAGGCAGGGCCAGTATAGTGTTGGAGCTGGGACTGTGGGGAGGCAGGGCCAGTATAGTGTTGGAGCTGGGACTGTGGGGAAGCAGGGCCAGTATAGTGTTGGAGCTGGGACTGTGGGGAGGCAGGGCCAGTATAGTGTTGGAGCTGGGACTGTGGGGAGGCAGGGCCAGTATAGTGTTGGAGCTGGGACTGTGGGGAGGCAGGGCCAGTATAGTGTTGGAGCTGGGACTGTGGGGAGGCAGGGCCAGTATAGTGTTGGAGCTGGGACTGTGGGGAGGCAGGGCCAGTATAGTGTTGGAGCTGGGACTGTGGGGAGGCAGGGCCAGTATAGTGTTGGAGCTGGGACTGTGGGGAGGCAGGGCCAGTATAGTGTTGGAGCTGGGACTGTGGGGAGGCAGGGCCAGTATAGTGTTGGAGCTGGGACTGTGGGGAGGCAGGGCCAGTATAGTGTTGGAGCTGGGACTGTGGGGAGGCAGGGCCAGTATAGTGTTGGAGCTGGGACTGTGGGGAGGCAGGGCCAGTACAGTGTTGGAGCTGGGACTGTGGGGAGGCAGGGCCAGCATGGTGCTCCTACTGCCAATAATGACCAGCAGTCCAGTAAATACTGGAGATCTAACACATACATTTATGCTGTAGTTATGGAGTATAGTTATGGTCTAGATGTTGATCAAGTCAGTAGTGTTTTACCATTAATGGTTCAGTGATTCAGGTTAGGATTGGTGAGAGAATAAGCTGATACTGGATCTGTGCCTACTTCTACCCAGAGCCTCAGTTAGGACAATATAATGTGTTAACCTACACAATATAATGTGTTAACCTACACAATATAATGTGTTAATCTACACAATATAATGTGTTAACCTACAGAATATAATGTGTTAAACTAAACAATTTCATATTAGCTGAACCAGGTTTCTTTACATTTGTTTTATTGGTCAATCTAGAGCTGGGACTGTGGGGAGGCAGGACCAGTACAGTCTTGGAGCTGGGACTGTGGGGAGGCAGGGCCAGTATAGTGTTGGAGCTGGGACTGTGGGGAGGCAGGGCCAGTATAGTGTTGGAGCTGGGACTGTGGGGAGGCAGGGCCAGTATAGTGTTGGAGCTGGGACTGTGGGGAGGCAGGGCCAGTATAGTGTTGGAGCTGGGACTGTGGGGAGGCAGGGCCAGTATAGTGTTGGAGCTGGGACTGTGGGGAGGCAGGGCCAGTACAGTGTTGGAGCTGGGACTGTGGGGAGGCAGGGCCAGCATGGTGCTCCTACTGCCAATAATGACCAGCAGTCCAGTAAATACTGGAGATCTAACACATACATTTATGCTGTAGTTATGGAGTATAGTTATGGTCTAGATGTTGATCAAGTCAGTAGTGTTTTACCATTAATGGTTCAGTGATTCAGGTTAGGATTGGTGAGAGAATAAGCTGATACTGGATCTGTGCCTACTTCTACCCAGAGCCTCAGTTAGGACAATATAATGTGTTAACCTACACAATATAATGTGTTAACCTACACAATATAATGTGTTAATCTACACAATATAATGTGTTAACCTACAGAATATAATGTGTTAAACTAAACAATTTCATATTAGCTGAACCAGGTTTCTTTACATTTGTTTTATTGGTCAATCTAAACATCAATCATCTACTTCTCAATCCCTGAAGAAGTCTTGTATGTGGAGTGTCTATGGAGGCAGTGAAGGGAGTCATGCCTGTTCTGTGGTAACTGGGAAGAAGATTTTGGTCTTGTCCTCCTCCGTCGCTATCTGGCTCAGGAGTTCAGTGAGGACGACTAGTGAGGCCTTTGTAGCTTTCTCTATGGCACTAGCCTTACACCCTAGCCTGTCCAACACACCTCGATACGCTCCCTTGGTCCCGTCCATCTTGCCCTTCCATCGCCGTTTGTATCCTCTCAGCACGGCCAGTTCCGCTGGGGTCCCTCCATTCTCTCCCAGGGCTTTGACTGGCTCCAGCAGGGCCTGGGCGAAGGCATGAACGGCCAGCTGCTCCATGCCCACCAGGGTTAACCCATTCTGGGTCAGCCCCGCGGCCAAGCCCACTTCAGAGGCTCCAGCCCCGGGGACCACCCGGGGCTCTGCTAGGAGGGAGCAGTAAACCCGCAGGGAGGCACGTAATGCAGCCTCTGCGCTAATCAGCAGGGCCTGGTCTGGGCTACGGACAGTCACTGTGACCTTACAGCAGGCCTCCTCGTCCAGGGGCTCCTCCACCACTACACTGGCCCAGAGAGGGATACTGGTGGGGGTTTTCCTGGGTGACTGGCGGATCTTTTTGCGTGAGTGGTGGTGGTGGGTTGTTGGGCTTGTCAGATGCCCTTTAGGCCTGTGTAGTCGTCGCCTGCGCTGGGCAGAGCGGACCGAGGTGATATGCTTGTAAATCTGTCTCTGAGTGGAGCAGTGGGAAATGAGCTTGGCAAAGCTGCCATGGATCAAGACCTCATACAGACCTCCTCTTCTGTCACTTCTGTTCCTCTCCTCTCCTCTGACCTTCTGAACCTCTGGCTCCACTGTCTCTCCCTCTCTCCATACCTCCCCTTCTCCTTCTGACCTCCCTCTCCATATGTCCAGGCCCAGATCCACCCAGTCGTCAGACGTATTTTCTTCCTTACCTTCATCATCCTCCGTTTCTTTATCATCCATTTGTTTCATAGCATCCTCCATCTTCTGACATATTCTCCGCTTAACTTGGTTCTCTACCTCTTCCTCTGTTTCTTCCTCTCTGAGTGACTCATTATTGTTGGTCTCGTTTTCTCCCTCCTCCACTTCACTAGCCTCTGCATTCCTTTCACTCTCCATCTCTTTCCCCGTTTCCTTCCCCTCCTCCTTCATCATCTGAACTTCTTCAACTCCAGTCCTCTCCTCCCCCTCTCCCTTGGTCTGTATCAGCTCCTCTCCATCTGTTTCTATCTGTCCATCCTCGGTCTCTGAACCCTGGTCTGGTATAGCCTTCTCTAGTACCGTACACACTCTGACACAGCTGGGGTCAAAGGTAACTCCTTCCCACACCTCTCCTCGGTCACCAGAAGTTATGGGTCTCCAGCTGTGAACACAGCACCGGGCCACCACCCCCGACAGCAGGGCTTCGAACCCTGGCTGCCAGGAGGAGAGGAAGGGTCCCAGGATGGCCCTCACATCCAGCTCCTCCCTGGGGTCCTTTAGGGCCCCACAGGCCATCCCCTCTAACAGAGCCAGGGCCCTGCCACACGCCTGGCGGTAGCCCCCCTGGATCTCAGCCCCAGTCACCCCCAGGGTTAGTAGGTCCTTGGCCTGGGTCAGGAGAGAGGCGGCCAGGAGGAGGACCATCCCTGCCCCATCACCGTGCTCTCTGGCCTGGGTAGAGGCTGCGGAGGCCAGGGTGAGGGCGGAGGGGTCCTCCAGAGCCATGTGGGTTAGGACGGAGAGGGTGTCAGGGCTGGTGACTGGGGAGCTGGAGAAGCCGTGGGGAAAGCGGAAGAGAAGGGATTTTACTAAGCCCCTGGGACCGTAGCATGGGCGGAGACGCTGGCCCAGGGCCACAATGGGCTCTACATGGAGGGCCTCCTGGGGACGTTGCTTAGGGATCCCGGGCCAACTGGGGATCTTAGGGATTTTGGGAGTGTCTGTTGCTGGGGTGTGGTCGTCAATTATCATGTTGAGTCTGTAAAGAGGGACAGAGAGCGAGAGGTAAGCAGGCATTTTATTAGAGTTCTCCACTTTGCCATTAAAAGTATTCAACTACAACTCACCAGGCAGAGAGAAAGAAGAGTTGGTAGGAAGTATACAGATGGATTTGAAGTTAGAGAGAGGGGAGGAGAATGATCATGTTGTGAGGGGGGGGGTCTAAAGAGATAGAGAGGGAGGTTAGTTTGACATGACAGTTAGAGAAAACCGAATAAAAAACATTTTGCCTGGAGTGAACTGCTAGTGGATCCCATCATGACGACGGTGGTGTAGCGTAGCACTGTGACGGAGGAGTGAACTCTAAAGCTCTCACAGGCCATCCACTCCACACACAATCACACGCAAACCCCCCAGTCTAACATATGTCTACAGAACGTGGCTGCCATGTACCTCTGCTCAGCTCTGCCTGGAGGAACAAGGGTTTGACATTAACATGGAGTGGAAGGGCTCTCTGACAGACAGGCACAGGAGAGGAGGCTGTCCTAGACTGCGTCCCATAACACCCTATTCCCTGTATAATGTTCTACTCTGACCAAGGCTTAAAAGTAGTCTGGCCAAAAGTAGTGCACTAATCACGACAACGACGAGACAGCCTATAGGGAGGAGGTCAGAGACCTGGCCGTGAGGTGCCAAGACAACAACCTCTCCCTCAATGTGATCAAGACAAAGATGATGATTGTGGACTACAGGAAAAAAGGAGGGCCGAGCACACCACTGCTCTCGTCGACGGGGCTGTAGTGGAGTAGGTTGAGAGCTTCAAGTTCCTTGGTGTCCACATCAAACTAACATGGTCCATGCACACCAAGACAGTCATGAAGAGGTCACGACAAAACCTATTCCCCTTCAGGAGAATAAAAAGACTTGGCATGGGTCCTCAGATCCTCAAAAGGTTCTACAGCTGCACCATCGAGAGCATACTGGCTGGTTGCATCACTGGCTGGTATGGCAACTGCTCGGCCTCTGACCCGCAAGGCACTACAGAGGGTGGTGCGTGTGGCCCAATACATCACTGGGGCCAAGCTTTCTGCCATCCAGGACCTCTCTATACCAGGCGGTGTCAGAGGAAGGCTCTCAAAATTGTCAAAGACTCCAGACACCCTAGTCATAAACTGTTCTCTCTCCTACCGCACGGCAAGCGGTACCGGAGTGCCAAGCCTAGGTCCAAGAGGCCTCTAAACAGCTTCTACCCCCAAGCCATAAGACTCCTGAACATCTAATCAAATGGCTACCCAGACGATTTGCATTGCGCTCCCACCCTCTCCACTGCTACTCTGTTATTATCTATGCATAGTCAGTGGGTACCGGTACAGAGTCAATGTGTGGGGGCACCAGTTAGTCAAGTTAATATGTACATGTAGGTAGAGTTATTAAAGTGACTATTAGTGACTTTAATAACTCTACCTACATGTAATAACTCTACTCACATACAATTTGATATGGGAAGTAGGGTGCCACTTACCCTCCGCAATTTCGGAGGCTGTCCTAGACTAAAGACCAGAACATCTCTCTGAGACCATGGCTATTTGGATAGGAATAGGAAGCCAACAGAGAAGGCTACACATTGCTTTGGGGCTAGGATTTCACGCAATGCAAATACGCTACATATTGCCAATGGTACAGTGCATTCCGAAAGTATTCAGACCCCTTGCATTTTTCCACATTTTGTTACGTTACAGTCCTATTCTAAAATGGATTGCATTTTTTTTTTTACCTCAATCTACAAACACAAAACCCCATGACAAAGCGAAAACAGGTGTTTAGACACTTTATGAAAATACCTTATTTACATAAGCATTCAGACCATTTGCTATGAGACTGTAAATTGGATGTCAGGTGCATCCTGCTTCGATCGATCATCCTTGAGATGTTTCTACAACTTGACTTCGAGTCCACCTGTGGTAAATTCTATTGATTGGACATGATTTGGAAAGGCACAAACTTGTTTATATAAAAATGTCCCACGTTTGACAGTGCATTTCAGAGCAAAAACAAAGCCATGAGGTCAAAAGGAATTGTCCGTAGAGCTGTGAAACAGGATTTTGTCAAGGCACAGATCTGGGGAAGGGTACCAAAAAATGTCTAACCACATTGAAGGTCCCCAAGAACACTGTGGCCTCCATTATTCTTAAATGGAAGAAGTTTGGAACCACCAAGACCCTTCCTAGAGCTGGCCGCACTGCAAAACTGAGCAATCAGGGGGAGAAGGGCCTTGGTCAGGGAGGTGACCAAGAACCCGATGGTCACTCTGACAGAACTCCAGAGTTATTCTGTCGAGATGGGAGAACCTTCCAGAAGGACAACCATCTCTGCAGCACGTCACCAATCAGGCCTTTATGATACAGAGTGGCCAGACGGAAGTCTGTAAAAGGCACATGACAGCCCGCTTGGAGTTTGCCAAAAGGCACCTAAAGGACTCAAACCTGATCTAATGAAACCAAGATTGCCAAGCGTCACCTCTGGAGGAAACCTTGCACCATCCCTACGGTGAAGCATGGTGGTGGCAGCATCATACTGTGGTGGATGTTTTTCAGTGGCAGGGAATGGGAGACTAGTCAGGATTGAGGGAAAAATGAAAGGAGCAAAGGATCCTTGATGAAAACCTGCTCCAGAGTGCTCAGGACCACAGACTGGGGCGAAGGTTCACCTTCCAACAGGACAACCACCCGAAGCACACAGCCAAGACATATGCAGAAACTTCTCAAATACAGGTGTGCCAAACCTGTAGCGACATACCCAAGAAGACTCTAGGCTGTAATAGCTACCAAACGTGCTTCAACAAATTACTGAGTAAAAGGTCTGAATACTTACGTAAATGTGATATCAGTTTATTTTTAATACATTTGCTTTGTCATTATAGGTTATTTTTTGTAGATAGTTTTTTTCCCCTCAATATAATTTTAGAATAAGGCTGTAACAAAACACTTTCCAAATGCACTGTGTATTTCCTACCTTCAGGTTAATGAAGTTGACCCCCCCCCCCCCCCAATTGGGTCGAGCAAGTATTGCTCATCACACCGCGTTAATACTGTTCATCTCTCCGCCTGTCATCAGTCAGGACAGCCCCAGATTCTAAGAGGGGGAGGAGAGAGGAGCGGGAGAACATCAGGAAACAACAACAGTGACATTTTCTATGATCAGACTCAGAGAGCTGATTCGTTCACTGTCATTCTGTCACTAGTCTAGTAGCGTAAGTTAGATGTGTTCTAGCGTTCCCTCTGCATCATTATAGGAAGAGAACCTATACTGATGCAGGGGGTAGCCTGTCACTGACTAAGCATTCAGGCCTAAGGCGCCATACACACAAACAGAGCACACACGCATGTACACACACACACACACACACACACACACACACACACACACACACACACACACACACACACACACACACACACACACACACACACTCTTGTCTCCTGACTCATTTATGATTTTTTCTGGCCCATCATCCCATCCCCAGCCTGTGTAGTCATCCTTATCTCTTGATAAGGATGAGTCCTCCTAGTCCTGTCCCGGTCGGGGCTCCCATCACATGACACGTGTGCTAATGTGGCATCGCTCAGCGGCCTGCCTACCGCCCAAGTGAGGGCCCTGCTGACCTAAATAGGAGTGACATTCAGCAGGCTAGGGGATAGAAGGTGAAGGGAGAGAAGGATGGAGAAGAGGGAGGAGTGCTCTGTCGAGCACTGGGGGACAAGCGACTAAAAATAACTATTGGTTCTCTCTCCTGGTGGAGAGCACACTGTGATGGAGGAGCCATGGCAAAGTGGTGGAGGCCACAGAGAGAGAGAGAACCCTCTCTGATGAGCCTGGCCTAGAGGTCACTGACACACATTCCCCAGTGTACCAGTCTGAGCTACACTCCATAATGAAGACATATGAGTAGACACGGGAGAGCCCAGTCATGTCTAATGAGGTCAAAAGGTCATCAAATATTTACAGCACCACACTCTGCTGTGTACAGTATCACAACCACTGGAGCGCTCCCTGTACCTTTTACCATAGGTCAAGCATTAATCCATATTAATTAATTAGGTGGAGAGGGGAGGTGGAGGGCCATGTAAAGGAGACATTATTGGTGGAGGGAGGGAGGGAGGCGCAGGCAGCTGATTAGATGTGGAGTAACTTTGAGGCTTTCAGTGTGTTCTGAAGTGAGCTTTGACTTTACAGGGTTGACTTAAACATCTCTCTCTGTAGGCTGAGACATAACATAGACGACAGTGATACACGTTCCATAACTTTGTATTCCCACACACTCCACCATTACAGACGTACATAACACAGGATGTGTGTGTGTTGCACTGCTCTCTTTAATGCATAATGCAACTTTTTGTTTTATATTTTTCGTTTGATGCCATTGTTATTTATGCTGTTAAAAACCTCTTGGTGTTAGGGGGCAATATTTTTATAAAAAAAAAAAAAATACGTTCCCGTTTTAAATGGGATATTTTGTCAGGAAAAGATACTAGAATATGCATATAATTGACAGCTTTGGATAGAAAACACTCTAACGTTTCCAAAACTGTAAAGATATTGTCTGTGAGTATAACAGAACTGATGTTGCAGGTGAAAGCCTGAGAAAAATCCAATCCAGGTTTTGAAAGCGCTGCGTTCCAATGACTCCCTATTCAGCTGTGAATGTACCATCAACGAGCTTACGCTTTTTACGTATTCCCCAAGGTGTCTACAGCATTGTGACGTAGTTTTACGCATTTCTGTTGAAGAATAACCATAGGCGGCCACATTGCGTAAGTGGTCACATTGTGGCTCCGAGAGAGATTCTCGCGTAAAATACAGAGGTAGCCATTATTCCAATCGGTCCTAGGTGAAAAACGAATTGTCCCAACGGATATATTATCGAATAGATATTAGAAAAACACCTTGAGGATGGATTCTAAACAACGTTTGCCATGTTTCTGTCGAGCTAATTTGGAATATTTTTGGGGGAATATTTTTAAGCATTGTGGTGACCGCAATTTCGGGCGATTTCTCAGCCAAACATGAAGAACAAATGGAGCTATTTCACCTACAAAAATAATATTTTGGGAAAAAATGAAATTTGGCTGTCTACCTGGGAGTCTCGTGAGTGAAAACATCCCAAGTTCATCAAAGGTAAACGATTTAATTTGATTGCTTTTCTGCTTTTCTTGCTGCTAGCAAGGCATAATGCTATGCTAGGCTATGATAAACTTACACAAATGCTTGTCTAGCTTTGGCTGTAAAGCATATTTTGAAAATCTGAGATGACAGGGTGATTAACAAAAGGCTAAGCTGTGTTCCAATATATTTCACTGGTGATTTTCATGAATAGGAAGATTTTCTAGGAAGATTTATGTCCGTTGCGTTATGCTAATTAGTGTCAGATGATGACAACGGTCCCGTTCACGGGATGGGGTGTCACTACAGGTTAATAACCATAAAGAGAGTATGCAAATAGAGGGAGAAACATAAAGGTGAGGTAAAATATGTCAGAGGAGGGAAGGAGATGGGGAGAAAGGGGGGAAATGAAAGAGTGATCTGAGCGTATGTTTATTAATTTCCCTTTTGTTATATCAGGTTAGTCCCATATCAACTCCGTAAGCATCTACAAACATGAGATATTATATCAGGTTAGTCCTATAGCAACTCCGTAAGCATCTACAAACATGAGATATTATATCAGGTTAGTCCAATAGCAACTCCGTAAGCATCTACAAACATGAGATATTATATCAGGTTAGTCCCATAGCAACTCCGTAAGCATCTACAAACATGAGATATTATATCAGGTTAGTCTAATAGCAACTCCGTATGCATCTACAAACATGAGATATTATATCAGGTTAGTCCGATTGCAACTCCGTAAGCATCTACAAACATGAGATATTATATCAGGTTAGTCCAATAGCAACTCCGTAAGCATCTACAAACATGAGATATTATATCAGGTTAGTCCCATAACAACTCCGTAAGCATCTACAATGAGATGTACTACGGCTCTTTAGAGATGGATCCAACTACTCCCGCCATACCATCTCCCTCCCAGGCCTGACTCTCCTCCCTCTTAACTCTTTCATCCAAAGGTTCATCCAGCAGCTACTTACCCTCCTCAATCTTCCGACTAATACATTTTTATACTAAGTGCACCACACGAGAGAGTGTCTGCACTTCCAAGACCCAGCTATTTCTGAAGGCAGGGGAAACAGGGGAAGCCCAGCTTCCATAGTGAACTGTTAGTGACAATGTCTTTAGCATAAACTGACATAAATAGCTTGGCAACACACACACACACACACACACACACACACACACACACACACACACACACACACACGCCTCTGAAGAGATTCAGCATGCCACCCCCGGTCCTCTCCAAATACTACTGCCTCACCATCGAGAGCGTCCTGACCAGTTGCGTCACGGCCTCCAGTGGGTGGGTGGGACCATGCTCCCACCCATACAGGGCATATACTAGAAGAGATGCGGAGGGAGGCACACAGCATCAACAAGGACCCCACACACCTCATCCACAAGCTGTTCTCTCCCTTAACGTCGGGCAGAGGGTATCGGAGCACGAGGTCTGATACCAACAGGCTCAGAGGCAGTTTCTATCTACAAGTCATCAGACTGCTGAACACTTAAACTAGACTGACCACCTGCACTGACACTCCACATCTTAGCATAGGCACCCAGTCATGCACACACCCACAGACAATGACACACACAAATAACGGCACACACAAACACACACACATACACACACACACACACACACACACACACACACACACACACACACACACACACACACACACACACACACACACACACACACACACACACACACACACACACACACACACACACACACACACACACACACACACTCTCATTCATTAGTGCTCAATTTATACACTTACCTACCAATCCTCCCTTTCTCTGATACACGTGTAAATATTTGACTACAATACATACTTATGCTAAAATGTTGATTCTATTCTACTGAGACATTTACTTTGTTTGTATTCTTATCTTTTATTATTTTTTAACTCTGTTTATTCAGTTTTACACACACAACAACACAAAACAACAAACAAACAATAAATAATATACTCAACTAGAAAAACTACAAATAATACAATTTTAAAAAATTCTTAGCTTTAAAGATACCGGACTTTAGACAAGTTAAACACACCGGGCAATCTATAGTACAGGGACAGAGCAAACACTTCACCATTGTTGCTGTAAACAGTCAAGGGATAGGGGTGGAGAAATGCAACCACTCACAGACAGTCATGGCCACAGACCGACCATCCACTGGACCAAAAATAAAGTTTACAATGCTTTAAAAGAAAAACATTTTGAATAATGATCCATTTATGTAGGCGTGAACAAAATGTAAAAAACAAACATATAACAGGGCAAAACAAGCTCACATTTTAGTCTCTGACCGGACAAGATGAACAAGGCATCCGCAGGTTATAATCAATAAGCACATTAACCTTAATGTCCCCCCCCCCCAAAAAAAAAACCCACAAAGAAATGCTTATCCAACCCTTAAGTACATACTTTTGTTTTACTATGAATGCCATCAGAGGATGGACTGTTTAAAGTGAGACCGGGCCTCATCAAACAGTTTGGGGTTCCCACGTGAATTCAATTTAATTTGTTCTAGTTTCAGAGAACACAACACATCTCTCACCCAATATTTATAAGATGGGGGAGCTGCCATCTTCCAGTTGTGTAGTATTAGCCATCTAGCTAAAAGAGTTGTATAAGCAACAGTGTCCAACTGGATTCTTGACAGGGGGGTACCTATGGGTAGTACTCCAAAAAGGAGGAGACGGATCTATAACAGTGTCATATATATCAGAGAAACATTTAAATATTAATTCCCAGAAACCTGACAGTTTATGACAGCCCAAAAACATATGCAACAGTGTGGCTGGTTCCATTTTACATCTGACACAGGTAGGATCAAAATCAGAGAATATTCTTGAACCACCTTGAATTGAATGAGGCTGTGTCTAGTGCTAAAAGAGGACGAGTGCACCCTGTGCAGCACAGCTTCCCAGGTGTCTTCCACAAGTTCCTCCCCCAAATCCCTTTCCCATCGAGTCTTTAAAGGCACCAAAGAAGGGTTCTGTAAGTCATTAATGATTGCATATACATCTGAAATTGCGCCCCTAGGAAGCTTGTTCAGCTCAAAGATGCTCTCTATAGCTGTATTCACAGGCCTATGGGGAAATTAAGGTGTGTTAGCTTTGACAAAGTTCCTAGTCTGGAGATGGAAAAAGTGGGATTGGAGGAGGTTGAACTTTTCATGTATCTGAGCAAAAGAGGCAAATGTATCATCAAAGAATAATTGGGCTAGTGAGTAGAGGCCTAGTGAGTGCCAGATGGCAAAAGCCCCATAATTCAAAGATGGAAGAAATAAAATGCTCTGATTGATTGGGCCTGATAGAGAAAAGCCTCGGAAGCTAAAGGCTAAACAGAACTGATTCCAAATTTTAAGAGACTGCTTTACAATTGGGTTGACACACCTTTTGCCTAGGGACACTGGGAGAGACGAGCACAACACAGAAGAAAGTGCAGCAGGTTTACACGATTCAGACTCCATCTGGATCCAGAGTGGTCTACGGAAGGGCTCTGAAATTTGCAGCCCAATAGAATGTCTGAAAATTTGGTAGAGCTAAACCACCCAATGCCTTGCCATCCCAAATAAAATACATGAATGTTTGATCCAGTGAATTAAAAAAAGACTTTGGAATAAAAATGGGTAAACATTGAAATAAATATAAAAATTTGGGCAACACATTCATTTTAATGACATTAATCCTTCCGATAAGAGAAAGAGGCAGAGAATTCCAAAAAGTAAAAGATTGTTTCAATCTGTCTGCTAGAGCAACAAAGTTTTCCTTGTCACTTTAACTCCCAAGTAGGTGAATTGATCCCGGACAATCCTAAACTGAGAACTTGTAAAAGAGCACTTTAAAGCAGCCTTGTTTCCAGGAAAAAGCTCACTCTTGCCTAGATTCAGCTTGTACCTTGAGATCCAAACTTTTTAAGAACAGATAAGGCACGTGGCAATGAGGTAACAGGGTTAGAGATAAACAAAAGGAGGTTGTCAGCATATAGCGAGACTTTCTGCTCTAAGCCCGTCCTGATTATACCTTGAATGGCATCATTAGAGCGTAGTGCAATGGCGAGAGGCTCTATTGCCAAAGCAAACAACAAGGGGGAGAGTGGACAACACTGTCTGGATCTGCGGTGCAAGGGAAAATAGTCAGAGGACAAGTTGTTAGTCTGTACCGAAGCTATGGGGGAAAAATAAAGAATCTTTATCCACGCAATGAATTTGGGGCCAAAGCCAAATCTGTAAAGGGCAGCTGTTAGGTAATCCCACTCAACACGGTCAAAAGCTTATTCTGCATCAAGTGAGACCACCAACGCTGGGGAGTACAGTATATTCATAAGGCGCCTAATATTGAAAAACAAATACCTATTTCCCACAAAGCCAGTCTGGTCAGAGTGTATTACTTGGTGCAGCGAGCCTTCCATACGGATGGCTAAAAGCTTTGCTAGGATTTTGTAATCACAGTTTAAAAGCGAGATTGGGCGATAGGATCCACATTTTCTTTAATAGTAATGAAATTGAAGCCTGATAAAGACTAGGTGGTAGCTTTGAGGTATTAAGCCATATTTAAAGCCATAATCGAGACAAGAATGGGCAAAGCAGACCAGAAAACGTCCTGTAAAATTTGGTTGGAAAACCTTCCGGACCCGGTGATTTACCACTTTTCATTGCGGACTCTGCTGTTGCAATCTCCTCAGGTGTAAATTATTCTTCTAGACAGTCATGGGAGTCTGCATCAATTGAAGGCATATCCGAGCAATTAAAGAATGAATCAATCAGCAAAGGGTCTTGAGGAGATTTAGAGGTGTATAACGCAGAGTAAAATTGTTTGAATTGATCATTGATCTCTTTATGTATAACTGTGGTGGCACCAGACGGGGTGCTTATTTGTGGCATTAAACGTGAGGCCTCAGATTTACGGATCTGATGTGCAAGGAGTTTACTGGCCTTGTCGCCCTGTTCATACACTCTGTATCGAGCTTGCAAGAGTAACTGTTCAGCTTGCCTGGTAGAAAGCTCATCAAATTCAGATTGGAGTAGTTGGCGCTCTTTATGTAGATCAGAGGAAGGATCCGTAGCATACTTCTCATCCAATGTGGCTATGGATTTGCTCAGGTCTCGAAGTCGCTGAGAGCAAGCTTTGTTTTGGTTGGCTGTATAAGAAATAATTTGGCCACGCAGGTATGCTTTGAGAGACTCCCATATGGTAGAGTAGGACATACCTGGTGTAGAATTAGTTTCTAGGAATAAGGTGATTTCAGAAGAAATTAAATTGACAAACTCCTTATCTGAGAGTAAAATGGGGTTGAGGCGCCATTGATAACACATAGGAGGTCGCTGGGGAAACTCTAGTTCAAGCACTAATAGTGATTGGTCAGAAATAACAATACTCTCATAAGTACACCGCTGAAGGTTAGGCAGAAGTTTTTTGTCCAAAAATAAGTAATCAATGCGTGAGTATGTTTGATGAACATGAGAATAAAAGGAATACTGTCTATCTGTAGGGTGTAGGAAACGCCAGGCCTCACACATAGCATATTTCTGAAGAAAAGATTGAAAAAGAAGGGCACATTTAGATGGGCCTGTAGTTCTTCGTGAGGACTTGTCAAGAACTGGGGACATTTTACAGTTGAAATCCCCCCCTAAAATCAACAAATATAATCTAAATTGGGTATAGCAGATAAAAAGGAAGAAATGAAACTTGTGTCATCCCAATTGGGAGCATAAACACTAGCCAAAACAAGAGGGGTAGAAAACAGTTTACCGGTTACGTATCGTCACTTAGGATCAGCAATAATCTCAGAAGCTACAAAGGGAGTAGATTTATCAACCAAATTGCAGCACCTCTTGATTTACTATGAAAGTTAGAGTGGAACACTTGACCAACCAAGTCCCTACTCATCCTAAAATGCTCACCAGTCCTCAAGTGAGTCTCTTGTAGAAATGCAACATTTGCATTCAAACCCTTTGTGTGTCAGCACCCTCTTATGCTTCACAGGGTTGTTAACCCCTTTGATGTTCCACAAAATGGACTTGATCGTATTATTTTGGCCACCCCGAGCACTCCCATTACACAACCCTGTCATTAGAACATAGAGTGGAAAAGCAAAGAGTACCCAAAAACCCCAGAATAACTTGTCTCAGAGTAATAATGTACGGTGCAAGATATTTGGAAAAAGTACAGGAAAAAAACTAAAAAGACAGAATGACAACATTAGAACTGAACAATTCAACCTCCTTCCTCCCCCAACCCCCCCCCCCCCCCCCCATCCCAGACAGTACCTCCCCAAACGAGGTACAAGCCTAAATAGAACATGTTCTCTTAGCACAGTATGTCTGTGAGAGTGCGGTGTTAAACCTAAACCCACAGTCCTGCTCTTTAAAGTTGAGTTTTGTGTTAGTGGATCAAGCAGCAAAAAGAGAGAAAAATAAAAAATAAAAGTGAATCCCTTGTGCAAACGAAATTACAAAAGCACCACTTGTAGATGTATATAATTATATTCCCAGTCTTATAACAGGCTTTGAGTGTCATGGGCGTCCTCCTCTTCATCTGAAGAGGAGAGGCGAGAAGGATCAGACCAAAATGCGGCGTCGTAAGTGTCCATGGTAAATCTTTAATAAAGAAAGTACTGACACTGTATACAAAACAATAAACAAATGACGACCGTGAAGCTACAACATAGACAATCACCCACAAACAAACAGTGCAACCCAGGCTACCTAAGTATGATTCTCAATCAGAGACAACTAATGACACCTGCCTCTGATTGAGAACCATACTAGGCCGAAACATAGAAAACCCCAAATCATAGAAAATCAAACATAGACTGCCCACCCAACTCACGCCCTGACCATACTAACTAAATACAAAACACAGGAAATAAAGGTCAGAACGTGACATTGAGAGAGAAAATAAATCAAATGTATAAAGGCTCTCATCCAAAAACCTAATTTGAAGTAAGAAAATCGTACTAAGACAATCAAAAAATAATATTAGTCTAGTTTGACGCTAAGACAACTTACAGCCAAGACCAAAAAACTATGTGTGCACAACATTGAACGTTTGCTGGGCATAAATGACGTACAAAACCTTTAAAATTGAAGTGAAGACCCCAAAAACGTGTAGTCTCAGAACATTTACTGTTTACTGGGTCAGTACAAACGGATGCAGTAAACAAATAACCAAAAATATTTTGAGTCACTGAGACACTATGTAAACAAACTCAACACTCACAGTGTCTCCTGACCCCTCCTGTCTCAGCCTCCAGTATTTATGCTGCAGTAGTTTATGTGTCGGGGGGCTGGGGTCAGTTTGTTATATCTGGAGTACTTCTCCTGTCCTATTCGGTGTCCTGTGTGAATCTAAGTGTGCGTTCTCTAATTCTCTCCTTCTCTCTTTCTTTCTCTCTCTCGGAGGACCTGAGCCCTAGGACCATGCCCCAGGACTACCTGACATGATGACTCCTTGCTGTCCCCAGTCCACCTGGCCATGCTGCTGTTCCAGTTTCAACTGACCTGAGCCCTAGGACCATGCCCCAGGACTACCTGACATGATGACTCCTTGCTGTCCCCAGTCTACCTGGCCATGCTGCTGCTCCAGTTTCAACTTCCACCTGACTGTGCTGCTGCTCTAGCTTCAACTGTTCTGCCTTATTATTATTCGACCATGCTGGTCATTTATGAACATTGAACATCTTGACCATGTTCTGTTATAATCTCCACCCGGCACAGCCAGAAGAGGACTGGCCACCCCACATAGCCTGGTTCCTCTCTAGGTTTCTTCCTAGGTATTGGCCTTTCTAGGGAGTTTTTCCTAGCCACCGTGCTTCTCCACCTGCATTGCTTGCTGTTTGGGGTTTTAGGCTGGGTTTCTGTACAGCACTTTGAGATATCAGCTGATGTACGAAGGGCTATATAAATAAATTTGATTTGATTTGATTTGAATAGGTGAATGAGACAGCCTGGAAACAAAGGAGTTAAGTAAAACTTTAATACAATGAAATGAAAATGACTGAATGCTTGTAAGACCAAGCATACTAGATGATCAAAACATTCAATCACATCGAATAAGCCTGAATGGGTTCGCCAACTCTCCTATACAAGACTAGTATGTTATAACTAAACATAATTGTACCACAGGTGGGCTACTTACTATCCACAGTTCGCAAGCAACAGTTGCTGATCTATGAGCAAGTTCAAGACTTCTTGATGTGACGTTGAATGTGAGCCATAGCCTCATCCGGATACTCAAATGTGTAGTCTTTACCATCATGAGATTGCCATAAACGGGCCGGGAATCGCAGTCCATACTTCACACCTGGATAGTAGTCATTTGGCCCGAAATCTGCGTGCTGCCTGGAAACCGTGGGGGAGTAGTCCTGGTAGACGGAGAAGCTCTGTCCTTGAAAGCTCAGAGTGGTATTGCGGGCTCTTCGGAGAATCTCCATCTTCTCATGGAAAAAGTGCACTCGAAGAATTATGTCAAGAATTATTATGGCCTCTCACCATCCGGGGGCTTTGGGCACAGTGACCGGTGGGCACGATCAATCAGGGGCTTCTCATCCAAGGCAAGAACATCCTTCAGCAGCCAAGAAAGAAATCCGTGGCGCGAGGCATTTCTGCTGACTCTGGGACCGATACAAGTCTCAGGTTATTGGCAGCGAGAGAATCACTCTAAACTCACACAGCTCTCCTGCACATTTTTCAAATCCGCAGCCAGGCATTTCACGTCTGCCTCCAGGGAGGTAGTTAAGTCAGAGACATTAGTAGCGGAGGTCTCCAGTGCTGCAATCGTTGTAGTGTGCAACTCTGTTATTGTTTTGAGTGATGTGATTGCTGACACCGTCTCGTTCCGCAGAATGGTTAGATCTGCTTTTAAAGTATCAGAAACCTCCTGTATTCGGGCCTCAATCGTTGCAACTACCCCCGATTTCATTTCAACTATCTCAGAGAGTAGTAGTTTGATGGCCTCAAGAATGTTAATTCAGCGCTGCCAGACCCCTGGGTAAAGTGTGAGTCCCCGGGCCCTCAGACTCAGGAGAGGGCGGTGATGAGAGTGGGTCTTGTAGGCCGGGTTTTCTAAAAGTCATGTTTTTGCCCTTATGTTTCGTCGACATTCTGACATTTGAAAGGAATGTTGTCTTGGTTTTTACGGGAAGAAATCACCAAACTAATATTTGAAAATAAATACGGTTCTGCTGCGAAATTCACATAAACTTTAAGAATACTGCGGGAGCAAACAGAAAACACGTCAGTCGCACATGGCGTCCCTCCAACCCAGCCCTTTTATTATTTCTTATTGTCGTTGCATTGTCCAGAACCATGTGTATCCTGTACATACGACGACTAATAAAACTTGAAACACCAGAAGACAATGGGCATGGGATGTTCCCAGCAGACCAACTCATAGACACCTCCAGTACATTAGTTGTACATTAAAGTGAAGAAAAGTCAGGGAAAGATCCACAGAACTCCAGTTCTGTAGTGTGCTACACCTCCCTATAACCTGCCTGCTGCAGCCCTGCCCTGGGCCACCAGTGTCACGGTTACATTTTTAAACATGTGATTGTTTTTAAAATATTAACAACATACAGAGCCCCCTAGCTCGGAGCTTGTCTTCCACATGAATTAGCTTTTGCGCCATAGACGACAGGGGGATGAAAATTGAGAAAGCGATGTTATATTCATATGGTAGTTACAATGGAGGTTAGAAGTTGCCTGCTAATGTCACAGTGTGACTGTAATTTCTGGTGACAGTACGGCTGTGGTGAGACACGGTACCATGTTAGCACCTGCCGTGGTAACAGGCTGCTTAAGGTCAACAAGGACCAACTGACTTCCTCCTCAGAGAGAGAACTTCACATGCAGCTTGGAAGGAGGAGGAGAGGTAGGCTGTCTTGCCAATGGCTGACAATGACCATAGGAGTTGGCAAAACAGCACAAACAGGCTAAAGAACGCTGACGCTGTTAAGGCTGTTTTTCTTGGGGTGAAGAATATTTGTCTTCCTAGAAGAGTGGCTATTCATGAAGTTTAAGTCTATTTCTGTTTACTGGAAGATAGGGCACCAGAAAACCTGGAAATGATTGTCAATGGAGATAGAAAGGGAGAGAGTAATGTATTCAAGGGAGCGCACGTCCAAAAAGAGAAGGATGAGCTGAGGAGGGGAAAAAGAGTGAGTGAGAAATGGAGGGAGTGAGACAGAGGAGGAGAAAATAGAGAGAGGCGCCAGGGGCAGATGAGGATGCCATGGAGGTGGCAGAGCAGCGGAGAGAGACAGTGATGAAGTGACGGAGAGCAGAAGAGAGGGAAAGAAGGAGGAATAATAGATGACAATAGAAGTGCATTAGAGAGCAGGGGGGAAGGGGGCTGCAGGCATTTCCGTGCGTGCGTCCTCAGACTACCATGAGAGGACAGGAGACAGGGAACAGGGGGACACAGTGCAAAGTGGAAGCAGTGGATCCAGTTGTATCATGTTAAAGCAGGTGACAAACTGCCATGGTCCCCGTCCTACAAATAACTAGCCCTCTCTCTTACTGGTACATCTATCTTATATGGAACAGCCTCCTTTCTATTGAAAAACTAACTAACTAACTAACTAACTACTAGAAGTCATGTCTGAAGTGCCTTAAGTGAATAATATCGAATAGTCTGTGCTGTCAGACGGGAAAAGATTATATAGCAAATCATTATCAACAAACGTGGCCTCATTCACACCACAGGCTACCTAGTAAAAACGCACTTAAACAAGACAGTGTCATCACTCACTTCTCAGTCGTCGCCCTCCCTCGGCTTGTACCCCCTGCCCTCTGCCTCCCTCCTACACACGTCTGCCTCGCCCCACCTCCTTCCCTCCCCAGCTACCCTCTGAAGTAGGCTGTCATGTGGAGTGTGAGTGGTCTTCTCCTCTGCCATATGCGTGGAGTGTAAGAGTATAAACTAGCTGTCACCACAGCGATGCTGCTTCTTCCTGTTGGAATTCATATCAGACACAACAAAGGAGGTGGCTGCATGGCGAGGTCACGGGCCACAACCATCCTTCCTACATTATTCATGGACCACTTCCCTGTCCCCCACACACACAGCAGCTGAGTTTGTACCGTCACGTCACAACAAGGTCACCTGTCAGCATTTGATTGCATTTGGGAGACAATATTTTGAAAATTACTTTTGAAATGTTATTGATAGACTGACTGTAGGTTTAGTTTTGCTTATATTTGAGTTGATAATTTGAAAGTTTCTCCACTCCCTGAATGTCATCGCATCATGAAATTTTAAAATTTGCCTTCCCCTGTCATTGTTTGTACTTCTTTGCTTGCATAATTAAGCAGCGAGGGAGGCAGACGCCCTAGATGGTGTCTCCTGACATGGGACGTGTACTCGAGGAGAGCTGGGAGGTTGTGGCTGGGGAATTTAATTGAGTTTGTGTCTGTCCATGTCCAAAGTACTGGCTGTCTTCGTCTCTTGTTCATGCTGGACACAGAACCACCTGTCTGCGCTGGGCCTGACTGACGCCTGGGACCAAAAGACTGACGATTTCTCCAGGGCTTCAGCGTCCAATGGGCTCCACCTAAGGACCGTCCACCACTGGGCCTCCTTGGAGCTGGGCTCTGAGGCTGGGGAGGGGGCGACTGAGCTGTGGGACGAGAAGGTGGAGAAGCCCAAGTCGTTCTACGCCGACTACTCCTTCATTGTCCTGGTGAGGGATAACACTACAGAGGCCCTGCTACTGTTGAGGATCTGGACCAGGCTGGAGGGGACCTGCCTTGCATGATGTGCTGTAGTGGGACCACCCCACTGGAGACTAGACATTCACATTGACTCTCTCTATGACACACATTCACGAAACCTAGCAGACTAGCAGACAGTTAGACATTGTGTTTCGTAGGCTGACTAACTGGCCCACTGAGACTGGCACTGCCACTCACTATGACACACTATCAGGCTGCCACGTCTTTACACTGACAATACCCCCCCCCCCCCCCCCCCGCTCTGACACTGGCACGCTCACACAGACTGTCTGACACTTACGACACACATGAATGGAAGTATAATACATTACCATACATGACAGAAACAGTGAAACGCTAAGTTAGAGGGACTGACACACACAGGTCCTCTCTTGGCACTGGCGCGAGAGTCAACAGCAGTAACAAAATGACAAACAAACTTGCACACTGACAAACACTAACGCTCTGACAAACCAATCTGGCACCAGTTGACAAAACGTGAACAACAACAAGACTAACAGTCACGGACGGAGACACAGACACCGAGTCATTCCAGGAGACATGCGGAGGTAGGCAGTGATGTGACGTGGCGGGCAGATGAAGGGTGCTCTCTGTGGGACTGATAAGCTGGCTAGAGGCCCCCCTTCCCCTGGCCCCCTGGGTGTCTACTGAAGGAACGATCGCTGTGTGTGTGTGTTGCATGCTTGCGCTCCTCTGTGTGTGTGTGTCTCCTGAGAAGAGCAATCGCTAAATCAAGTAGTTATTGATGGGACTGGCTTAATGTTAATGTCCAAGAAAAACACGGACCAGGTACATTGTAATTCCACCTGGGATCAATGAGGCCAGGGCCTTTGTGTTGTGCCACTTACAAAGCTGTAACTAATCTACGGCACTCGACTGGACACATTGACTTTAATGTAGCTCATTTCATTATTATGGGCTATCAATGTCAATGTTATGGATTCGCATTTGCCTTAAGATGTATTACAATGCTGGAGGGATCAGTTAGTGTATGACTGAATAGTACCAACCTCTGAAAATGACTGATCACTGTATGTAATTGAAGTGGGAGGTTTAGTTTTTTACAGCATGATATGAAACATTGCTGCACTATATTGTAAGCCTTTTGATGGTTTGTTTCTTCAATGCTTCAGCGAGACATCTACTTATTTTCCATGTCAACGAAGCTGTTCTTTTTACATTTTGCACTTCTCAATCCATTCACCGACATTTGGCGACGCTAGAGTAGATAACTGAGAGAACACAGACAGATTATTGCCAATTCAGTTGAGACCACAATAACTGTCCACCCTTGACAGCAGTCAGCAGTGATAAAGACAGAGCACTGCTTTTTTAATACTTCCTCCTCGCACTAAAATGGATCGTCTGGAGCCTCAGAGGTCTATGAAACTAGATTTAGATGCCAGAACACACATCAAGATATTGAGCTTTGAGTCTTGACAAATTGCACACTGATGGGGGCCTAGCAGGACCCACAGCCCCCATGACAGTTATGACTGACGCCTGCCCTAAAACTTACCCAACAAAACTTTCTGTCCAGAAGGCTACAAAACAAGAGAGACAGGAAATATGACCGTTTCTTCTCCACAAATGAATAATTGAGAAATAAAACGGGGGGGGGGGGGGGGGGGAGTCGCTCTTTGCCATTAATCTTAAAAAAGAATAAGTGTCCCTGCGTAGGCATGTTTTATTCAAACGTTTTAGTCTCTAGTTTTTTTTTTGCTGATTCCAATGGATGCCTTAGTGCTTTGCTAGTCACACAGACGTCCAGATGTCATAACTTTTGCAGGGCCTGCAATGTTTGTGACCAAAATAGAAATACGCTACAGTTTCTTAGGGGGTTAAAGTGTAAATGGGTAGCAACATCTGTCCTGTTAGGAACTATGGAATATCCTGCCCAGAGACAAGCCTGTAGACTGCTAATGCACATTCTTGAAGTCTCTGATATTGTACCAACTATCACAACACTATTTATTATGATTATTTAATACAGCATTGCTACTAAAACACTAATCCCAAAGTACAGGACTACACAGTACTAGATCAGCTAGTAAACTAAGTAACAATGTGGTGTTCTGGCTGTGTGTGAGCTGACTAAGCCATACTGCAGTAGTAATGTACAGTATAAGGTATGAAGAGTAGTGGCTGAGTAAACACAAAGCCCAATTGACAGCAGGCTGATGAGCATGCAGGCTGTTGCTGTTCTGTGTGTGCATACATCAGTCTTGCTCACAGCATCAGCCCTCCTGCTGACTCACATTCACTTTCTATTTAGCTCAAAAGCAGCCAGCAGAGAGCAGTTGCACCAACACACACACACACAAACACACACACACACACACAGAACCTAAAAACTGAGGAATATAGCTCTGCAAAAGAGGGTATTTACTTTCCTTCTGAGATGCAGTCAAATCTCAAGACAGAGTGAAATACAAACACAGCTCTAAATGTTTCTCTATATCATTCTGTTTATGTCGACGTGTCTTGAGATTTTACTCTACCATTTCCTCTGGTCCTAGGCTACAGAACTATTAACCAATAGATACATTACACACTCAAGAACATTGTGTGTAGATGTTTACAAGATGGCATGAAGAGTAAAGTTGACTCTCTCTCTGTCGGTCAATGTGCACGTGCGCGCACACACACACACACACGCACACAGTCTGTCTATGGAATAGACAGGTAATTGAGTTGAATACATTATGGGGGCTAGGGGTTGAATGACAGAGTGACAATGACAGAGCGACATTATCACAGCCAAAAGCTTCCAATATAGCTTCCACCATATAAAGGGGTTAAGGGAATCTCTGGTTGCATCTCTGTTTTTAAATAAAAGTTTATAAAAAGCTGGCCTTGAACTAAATCTCCCCTGCTGCCTTTTGTCAAGGTTCAGCTCTGAGCGGCCTGTGCCATCTGATGCACAACAGAGAGTTGAAAGAGTGCACTCTCTCCTCTCCTAGTCGAGAGGAATCCTAGCCTCTGTACTTACCCTTTTGAGTAAAAAGGCCAATTGCTCACTATGGTTGTGTGATCCTCAAGGGTCATGGGCAGATAGGAATCTTACAGGTGCCTGTCCATTTTCACCTTGTCTCTTTTAAAAGCATGAGATGGGGAAATGGTGAAAAGCGAAAGAGATTGGTTAGGTTAGAAAATATTTGATGTTTTCAATATTGTTTCAGCATCTTAGGCAAGTTGAGATGTGAGGGACCTCTGTAGGTAACGTTTGGCCTTGTTTATGATCCGCCATCCTCGATAGATCATCTGGAGGAGAGCTAACTGAGGGGTGCAATAATGAATTGGCTTACTAAGGATGCATTTTGTTCTATTTAAATGAGTAAATGCAAAATTGTCCCATGGCCTAGATGTTCTCGAGTTTGTTAAGTGTTTACTAATGACATGTCCAGTTTAGTTTCACATTCATATTGCGAACGTTTCATTGACCTAAGCGTACTCATCCAGGCTAGTCAGGGACGCTCTTTTAAATCCATATTTTTTTAATAATTAAGGTATTTTTCAGCAGTAATGTAAAGTGTCCAATTCAGTGCAGAATGTGTGACACGTGATTATAATGTTCGCAATATCACTGACTTTGTTGACTTACCGTAGTCCTCGGTTAAGAATGATTTAGTAAATGGTGTAGATGACAGTTGGTTGTATTCGCTCAAACCCGGCACGCGCACTCAACGGCCCAGCTGTGCGGCCCGCGCTGCGTTTCTGACTACTGTTTCTTCTGTTTATATGGAATTTATAACTTACAGCTAGGGAACCTCATTTTATTGATTTATTTCACCTTTATTTAACCAGGTAGGCAAGTTGAGAACAAGTTCTCATTTACAATTGCGACCTGGCCAAGATAATTAATGCATCAATGTGGGAGTGTAAAATGTGTATGCACATGACAAATGTTTCAACCTGCTTCCAGCTTTTCTTTTCTTTTCAGGAACTTTTCTTCCCCTTGCATCAAAATCGGGGTGGCCTAATTTTCACAATTGGCAATCAGTCTGTGTGCTTTATGAGCGAATTAGGACATAAACGCTCACATTATTGTGGACGGCTTGCCTTCTCGTGGGGCCGGTGTGCAACCGAGTAAGGGAGTTGAAAATGGTGCAGGCGCCGTTTGCATGGAAACGTGTCTTTACAAGCGGGCCTCTACAAAGCACGATAGTGGGGGCAACAACACCGAGAAGAAACTAACAAGTTGGCAAGCCAGTTTATTCAAATCATTGTATATCTAGTGGTTTTGGAGTTTCTTAAGGATAAACGGATGAATCATTACAAACGTGGATTTTCCAACAGTATTATTACCTTGCGAAAGGTAATGTGGTTGTCAACTAGTTGAAGTTATATTGTTACATGCACAAGTACAGTGCAATGCTTAACTTTCATGCTAGTCAGCTCATATATTTGGTCTGCAGCTACCAGTAGCTAGCTAACGTTAGTTAGACCAAGGGGGGTTGCTAAGTACCTCTGGTGTACAAATATACCGTTTTGGAAAGGAAATTATGCGCTCCTTCAGAGGCGTTATAATGCCAAACTTTTAACGAAAAAATGTGTATCACGTTAGCTAGCTATGTTCAATAATGGATGAGCCTTTAAAAAATGTATATTATTCCCACTTCACTCCAACTGCAACAATTATTGGTGGCTATCCTCTGCAAAAACAAACCGTCCAACATTAAAAGCAAGTGTCCATCTAACAGTTAATGAATCTCTGCCTGAAGCAGAATGATCTCCAGACCATATTAATGTTATTGGTCACTGTCAACCTGCTGCCTCCCATCTCTGATCTAAAGTGAGGGTGCATTTCAAAGGGTTTTCTTTGAACTTTCTCATTATTACTCCCTTTCCTTAATAACATGTCTCCTTTATTACATACAATCCTTAGAAATGGACAACATGTTAAAGTTGAAAGTTTCAATAGAGCAGGGTCCCCCTGCCAGCTTTGACAGGTGAGGTGGCTGACGAGCAGATATCAGCCTGAGATAAATACAAAAATAATGATAATAATAGTACACGAACCTGTTGCCTTTTTGATTTTTTTGCAGATATGTCCTCCAGACATCAGGACTGTCTCGCACTAATTTGCAAGCATTTATTCCCTGGGCTACCAGACTTTCCTGTGGAATAAGGTATGGAGGGGACTAAAGGCTCAGTAATGGAGTTGGCATGATAGCACAAACAGATCTGGGACCAGGGTAACATAAGCAAACCTTAGCTCTAAATACTGTCACACCACCAGGGTATCTGTTCAGCCCTTATTAATGTTCTGATAGTTGCAGTTAGAAATATGATGTATAGAGCTGACATGCCTCCTTTACTCTTCATGATCTGGAAGCCTGCCTGTTCCCCATAATGTATTTCTATCTGATAAGCTCGTGTCCCGCTGAACATGTCATGACCCAGCAAACCTCACCCTGAGACTGACATCATTCAGCTTATTTTCTTCATAGTTCAAATGACTAAATGAGCTTTTTATACTCTCTTTGATTCTGTTGCCAAAAAGCTATTCAAATGACAAGGCATAAATTAGACTTTATGAAAGTTACTTTTATCCCAAATGTCTAAATGATGTAATTAAGTTATTACACGAGCAGACGTTTGACAAATAGCCCTACCCATGGGCTCTCTAGGGACTGGAGTTTCCAGTCCTTTTGTAACTTCATAGCATTCGGTGGTACTCAGCATAATTATATCATATCAGCATTGAACTCATAACCACTGCGGAAAGCAATGACGACCCCCCCCCCTGCTCTCAAAATGACAGAAAAGAGAATGGCAGAGATTATCTTGACAACGCAGTGAATAAGATGTAATTATGAACATTTTACTGTCTGTCACTGTAATTATTAATACTTTTTGTGTGTGTGTGTGCGTGTGTGACTCACAGTGGAGATTCAAGAGGAAAGCAGCCGAGGAATGCCCGTGATGATAGAAGAGGTGGGCGCGTACACCATAGGCCTGGTAAAAATATCATGATATTTCCCTATAGCGGAAGTCTTGTCCACAGTAATGAATTGATTGTCAAACTCAATATACCACCAGCAGACATACAAATGATGGGATCAAATTACACTGTATCTCCATTGCAGATGAACACACAAACAACACTCCAGAAAATGTCAAAAGCCCATTTTCTGTTCTATCCATAATCCAAGTAGAAAACTTTTATCGTGCAAAAGTCTGGCGGACACAATGGTCTAAACGTGGAGAGCAGGAGGGTGGACACAATGGTCTAAACGTGGAGAGCAGGAGGGTGGACACAATGGTCTAAACGTGGAGAGCAGGAGGGAGGACACAATGGTCTAAACATGGAGAGCAGGAGGGAGGACACAATGGTCTAAACGTGGAGAGCAGGAGGGAGGACACAATGGTCTAAACGTGGAGAGCAGGAGGGAGGACACAATGGTCTAAACGTGGAGAGCAGGAGGGTGGACACAATGGTCTAAACGTGGAGAGCAGGAGGGAGGATACAATGGTCTAAACGTGGAGAGCAGGAGGGTGGACACAATGGTCTAAACGTGGATAGCAGGAGGGTGGACACAATGGTCTAAACGTGGATGGCAGGAGGGTGGACACAATGGTCTAAACGTGGATAGCAGGAGGGTGAACACAATGGTCTAAACGTGGATAGCAGGAGGGTGGACACAATGGTCTATACGTGGAGAGCAGGAGGGAGGATACAATGGTCTAAACGTGGAGAGCAGGAGGGAGGATACAATGGTCTAAACGTGGAGAGCAGGAGGAGGACACAATGGTCTGAACGTGGAGAGCAGGAGGGCGGACACAATGGTCTAAACGTGGAGAGCAGGAGGGTGGACACAATGGTCTAAATGTGGAGAGCAGGAGGGAGGATACAATGGTCTAAACGTGGAGAGCAGGAGGGTGGACACAATGGTCTAAACGTGGAGAGCAGGAGGGAGGATACAATGGTCTAAACGTGGAGAGCAGGAGGGAGGACACAATGGTCTAAACGTGGAGAGCAGGAGGAGGTTATAGAGCGGCTGGTCAGTGTACCTGCGCACTCACTGTCCCTCTCATCAATTGAATTAATATAATTTATTACCACTCTGAAGCCCAGGGAAGACCACAGCAGTAGCAACAACAACACACACACACACACACACACACACAGAGCTGGCATTTCCATGCAGTGACCCGTACCCCCCACAGTGTCACCCTGTGGAAGATGGCAGCAGCTGCCGAGCAGAGCTGATGGTGGGTGGTGTAACTACAGTGTTTGTAATCAGACTCCCATCCGCTACACACTCTGCCTGCTAACATATTCTACATTACCAGACAGTAGAGCAGAGCACCTCAGCCCTGTATATATCTGCATAGTAATATGACTAAGACATATCTGGGTAATAATAAACTCTTTATTCTCTGTCCTCCATCAAGAAATGGAGGTAGAATGCTGTGTATTATCTGAAAGACTGAGTTTAGAATTGCATGTAAAGGGAGGTCGGATGGGGGGATGGTATGTGGAATTAGTTAGTGCCTTTGTGACAACTGTTGATGTTCAAGTTTTATTATACTAACATACTGTATTAGTCAATACAAACAAAATAAACATGTAAAAAGGGCTAAAAGTTTTAATGTCAATGCTTTTCTTGCAATCTCCCATCGGCTCCAAACTCCCATCTGAGAACATTTGATTGATTAATTTGCAGTTTTCCCCCTTCCTTTCCCTCCCCCCATCCAGAGGGTGCTGTTAAAACGTTGTGTGGCTCTGACCGACATGTCTGAGCTGCCTTGGTCAGAAGAGAACGAGGCCCTGCATAAGTGTCTGTCTCTTCCCTATGGTGGTAGACCAGCTGGCTTTTTTGGTCCGCTCTGATGGCGGTGAGGTGCTGTGTGAGAGCGTTGTGCAGTTTGGCATGGTGCGGGGCAGCACCCCCGAGAAACTGTTGAGGATGATGAACGGTGTCCAGTTCACCCTCAGCACCGCCTGGCCCGACAGCATCAAGAACAGCTACTCTACCCGCATGCACCGCTTCCTTACCAACCTCGCAGTAACTGACATGTGGCTCCTCGGGACGTCACAGTGCCACCTAGTGCTAGCCTTACATCCATTCTGCACCCCACCGCCACCCAGAATGGGTGCACAGTTCCTGCACTTCTTCCCCCCCAACTCAGCAGGAGTCCCTCTTTCTCTCATCTTGTAAACCCTCCACTCCTCATCCCACCTCTCCTTCACCTCCACTTCCCGTCTTCTTCATCCCCCTTTCCCTTCCCATGAGGTCCCATTTACTAACCACAACCCTTCATGAACAACCTCTTTGATATCAATTACACATAGCTGTCTAAAAAGCTGCCAGGCTCAGACCTGCAAAAACTATTTTGAGAGAGAGAAACCCAACAACAATGAAGGTTACACAGTTGACAAAACGACAGCTTTGACAGAAAACCATTGATCTGTTTCATGCTTCACTGTTGTTGAGGCTTTTGGAGAAAATTCTAGCAGCCTGCACAGTGTTATTGTGCTATTCCTACCCTCTTCTTCTCCTTTAAAAAGGTAGAAGTTCTCAGTAAAAGCGACCTTTGATGAGACACGTAGTGATAATCACGCAGTCAGTCACACACACACACACACACACACACACACACACACACACACACACACACACACACACACACACACACACACACACACACACACCAGTACTGTGCAGTCAATTGTGCGCTGTGATGGTTCATTTATGCTAATTGCTCAATCACCACAGACTATGCCACTTTTTACACTCTGTCGGTAAACATAAACTGCACAATCAGAACACACACACACACACACACTCTCTTCACCTGAAGCAGCAGTTCAGTCAGACTCGTGGGATAATCAGCCAACGATTTGGGTAATTCTAAATAGTGACAGTAGCACTCTACATTCTTTGTTTCCCCCTCTCTTCCCGCTAACTTATTTTGTGGATCATATTCAGTCAATTATGTGCACGCCACCTAAGAAAAAAACTAAAACATTTCAAGGATACAGAACTTTTTAAGAAAGGCACATCACCATGCCTCCAGGGTAAACTGAACAGCATTCTTCTTTCTGCGAGATTTTGAAACTTTATTCTGAACTCACTGTGGCAAAAACAATGAAGTCATTATACGTCCACTGTGACTGCAGTGTGTGTGTGTGTGTGTGTGAGGCCTTTACTACAGTGACTACATAAATGTGTAAGTAAGTTGCGAGCGGAGGGCAGGCAGCCCAGGTAATAGGGCCTCTGGTACACAGGTTTCACCCACGCCTGGCCTTCTGCAGTTGCAGTCGTCAAGCAGCGGATCTATTTGGCTGCAAGGCAAAGGTTTACCTCATCCATTGTTTATTCATCCATTCACTTCTAACTGCTCCCTGGATTCGCAAATACACACAAAGTACATACACATAAACGTACATATGTATAGATATTTATACAGAAAAGGTTTGCCCTCAAACACACGCATACGGATGCAAGCAGACACACGCACCTAAAACAACATTGCGCTTTGGCTGTTTTGCTCAGCTTTGCTGCTCTGAGTTGTCTCATTATCTCTCTTTCTGTCCTTGTGTTATTTCTCTTCCCATAAAGGTCAGAGTCTCTCTGTTGTGTCTCCTGTCTGGCTCTGTGTGTGTGTGTCTGTGTGTGTGTGTCTGTGTGTCTGTTTTTCTCTCTCCTCTGTCTTTCCTCTCTGTCTTTCTCTCTCTGTCTCTCTCTGTGTCACTATTTCACTCTCTCTCTTGCTCTGTGTGTGTATGTTTGTGTGTGTCTGTCTCCTAACTAGCCTCCCAGTCAGAGGCAGTGCCACCAGAGTCTCTGGTTCTCACTGATACTCCGACCTTGTTCTCTTTCATCTCATCATTTCTCATCAGGCCAATACAGTCTGTTTGGATCCGCTTTTCACCTTCCTCCTTCCACCTCTTCTTCTTTCATTCAAACCATTTCTCTTTCATGTTGCTCTGTATTATAGTTTTCATTGCTGCACTTCTCACTCAAGTGGTGGGAAATGTTTGAGATGAATGGTGCAGTAGGTTGGAGAGATGCTGAGAACTATTTTCACTCTGTGTTATTCAGTGGCCCACAGTAGAGTAGTGAACACTGGCTTCCCCTGGTGTGCATATAGGCAATATTATTGTATTTCATCTGAATGGCGTAGGGGAATGTGTTACACAAATCACTCTTTACATATCTACCGTTATTGAACAACTCAGTACGTTTGGCTGTATTTGCAGTATAAAAAAGAATATATAAATGGAATACAAAATGCTTCATAATATGATTATGTGGTGTTTAATGTAGCCGTATGTGTGTGCATGCAGAAACCAGTTCCAAGCTGGTGGGAAACTCAGTGCTGTATCCCTATGGAGGCCCTGCAGCACAGCCCGGAGGTGGCCAGTAAGAACAAGGAGCTGGTGCAGAGACTGGAGAGTAAGCCTGGGGTGTGGGGGTGGGTGAAACTGCTGCTGGTGGGGGTCTATTGTCTTAAATATTGCAGCGTCTTCATGTTCTCATTCATGTGCCAAATTCACGTTACCCTAAAATGTTCCTGACTCTGTTGTCTTCTGTTATCCCTGTTCATCTAACTGCCTTACTCTCTGCTGTCCACTCCCACCCCACCCTCTCTCTCCCCCACTGCTACTCACCCATCCATCTATTGTGTCCCCTCCAGGGCGGCTCTCTCTGAGCCCATCCTGTCCTTCCTCTCCCTGCCGAGGGAGTCTTGTGCAGTGATGCCCTAGCTCGAGCCCAGAGGTGGCTCCCGAGCAGGCCCACATCCTCACCCCTATCCTCAACCTCATCTGCCTCATCTTGGTCAACTACTTGTCTTCTACAACACCCATGAGAAGCTCACTGCACTCTTCAGAAAGGTAGAGAATGTTTTTTTCCAGATTTTATTGTATGGGACGGACCCTCTCTCTGTCAGATTCACTCCGGTGAAAGGTTGGGGTCAATTTCATTTTGATTCAGTAAATTTGGGAGAGGAATTGAAAGTTGAATTACAATGGGATAATTGCCATTGAAAATGAATGAATGCCACTTTTCAATTCTTGAGTCAATTGACTGACGAATTGAAATGGAATTGACCCTAACCCTGCTTCACTGAGCCACCCACTCATTTCCCTCCCTATCAACTCAGCTCTTACCACTTACCTCTCCTTCGAATAATTTATTTCCAACCAATCTTGTCTCCCCCTGCTAAATATTCAGCCTATCATCTGGCCCTCAGGTCTTCTTTCAGGTATCTCTGCACTCCAATCAGAGTGTACTACTGCTCCTCTGTTCCTCTGATAAGGCATCAGCTTGTAGTAACAGAGAGAGAGAGAGATCACAGCCACAACACCCCTTCCATGTTAGCTGAGCAGAGAGGACCACACTCGTTTTATTATCCAGTCGTTTTTATTTCAATCTCCTCGAGAGGCGAAGCCGGGAAAAGCGTTTAACCTCTCATAATTACGCTCTGACCTTCCTCTCTCTCGTCGCTGGAATCGTTTGCTGACGTCCCACCAACTGTATTCCTTTTCTAGTTCATTTTTTTCTCTCCCTTCTTTTCTTGTCTCTCTCTCCGGCCCTTTGATAATACATCAGGGAAAGAGACTGACTGGCACAAAACATTTGGTCTAATTGTTTCCTCTGGGTTAGTGGCGGTGTCGGGAGGGGAGCAACGTAACCTAGCTCAAAGGCCTTCCAGACACAGACCTTTCAAAGGAGACCCTTTCTATCTCTCCTCCCTCTCTCACTTCTTCCTTCATCCTTCAGCTCCTCGCACGCAGGCACCCACACGCACGCACGCACGCACGCACGCACACACACACACACACACACACACACACACACACACACACACACACACACACACACACACACACACACACACACACACACACACACACACACACACACACAGAGGGTCCAAAGACACCTTTAACCCGCTCAAAGGGTACTGCGCTCGGGTCGGATCAAGCTCCTTCATCCAACACCTCCGCAGCCTCAGCCAAAAGGACTGGATCTCTCTTGCTCTAATTCTCTCACTCCCTCGCCCTCGCTCTCTCCATTCATTATAGCTCCTGTCACGTCTGCTCAGAGAGAGTTAGAGAGAGTCCTGGAGAGAGAGACAGAGTAGGCCTTGGCTTATTCAACCCCAAGTCTGTTCTATTCTCACGGTTTCACCATCTAGAGAGGAAGTTGAATTGAGTTGATCAGGATCCCGATGCAGCAGCTACTCTTCCTAGTGTTACAAAGCAGCCGTAGTGGACCTTCTGTTCAATCACTTTTAGGGAAATTAGTGGCTATTTTTCAATAGCAGTTTGTTTGACTAGCATTGTTCTCTGTTTGCTGTAGCATAATATGCTGAGGAACAGCATAACAGTCATCAGTCCATACACAGACTGGAGCAGTGCCTCTCTCCAAGCATCACAGGTGTGCTTTTATGTCCACGCGTCCTTCTGGCCTCTTGTCCCACTAGTTCTCTGTGATTTCACTGTGTGGCTTTTTATCTGCCCTCCAAGCCTCGCTGTTTATTTTCCTGTTTATTATTCCTCTAAACACCTGTCAATGGATAGCAGGGTTTTTACAACTGCTTTGCTGCTCAGTGCTGACTGTACACTGTGCATAAAGGCACTCTGTGTAGAGCAGGAGTCTGAAGGCATCGTTTGTGACCAGTGACCTGGATCACACTACCTGGTTCATAGACCTGGCTCGGCAACCGCTCAGCAACCCCAACCGCCACTGTTGTAATTGGCTGAGGAGGAACAGGGATGCTGTTTTACGCAGCGGAGAGCGACTGCCCCCTCTCATTGAAGCCATGGCAGTTCAAGGCCGACCGCGGTACTGCAGGCATGGTTAGCAGAAAACAGAATCTCCATTATAGTCAATGGAAAAATTGTAATCATCGTGTTAATTTTTTTTTTTAATTTGAAGACAAATCATGGTACTAGTAACTGCTTCTAATACACCAGATGTATGTCCTTGAACCAATTATTTTTTAATCGCACACAGAAGAGGTTATAAGGATAAATGAGTTGCTAATGGCAACCTGCAGTCCTCAGTCGGCCTTCAACTTGACTTACTCAATGAGAGGGGGCTGCACTGAGCAAGTCTGCAACGTCACTTCCTGGAGTAGCTCATTTGTCTCATGCGTTATTGAATCTTCATATTATGAATTAATGGTGTCATGCGATTGATGGCTTCGTCCATTCATGTATACAGTCATTGGCTTTATGTAACTCCAATGGCCACCAGAGAGTGTTTGTGTGTGTGTGTGTGTGTGTGTGTGCGTGTGTGTGTGTGCGTGTGTGTTGCTACTACTTTGTCCACCACCACTCTCAGTACATTTTCTCTGGTCTCATAGTTGAGAGGCTTTTCTCCCTCCAGTGGCGTAAAATAATCAAAAAAAGAAACATCTTGTGTTTATTTTGGTAAGAGAAGGATTCAAGATTCAATCTGTTTTTTTCTCTCTCTGAAAGCTGGAGCAGAACCAGCTCTGTCTAATGTGGTTTCTGCTGTGTGTGATTTTTGGGCCAATCATTTCTAATCAGAGTCCATTTGATTCACGGTAGCAGCAGCAGTGTGTGTGTGTGTGTGTGTGTGTGTGTGTGTGTGTGTGTGTGTGTGTGTGCTTGTGTGCACGTCTATGTGTGTGTGTACGTGCGCTTGTGCACACATGACTTGTGTGTGTGTGTGTGTGTGTGTCCCTACCATTGCAGGGACCTAACCAACCATTTGTTTTGGCTTTTATTTTTCTTCGTGCTGGAGAGAGAACACAACACAACAACTTGTTTAATATCATTTTACAATCAAACAGACCCTGTTCCAGCCAATGCCCAGAGCGAAAAATAAAATAACAATAAACCCCTTAATAGTGATAATAATGTGGAAGGGAAAGGGGATACCTAGTCAGTTGTACAACAGAATGCTTTCAACTGAAATGTGTCTTCTGCATTTAACCCAACCCCTCTGAATCAGAGCGGTGTGGGGAGCTGTTGTTGTTGAATATACACATTCTCATGATTTACCAGTATTTACAATGCATCCCAATGGACACAGGTCAAGTAGTACACTAGTTAACAGGTTGCCATTTTGCCATGTTTTTTTTGCCAAAAAAAAGAGTTGGCCCTAGTGATAATGATCATTGTCCCTGGTATGTAGTGGTATGTCTCCAGTGAACAGAACATGCCCACTGTTAGAACTTGCTTTATGCAACCTTTTCTTACCTTTCCAACTGGGGCGGCTGGTAGTCCAGCTGTTAGAGAGGCGAGCCAGCCACCGGAGGGTTGCCCGTTCGAATCCCAGGTCTGACGGGAAAAAATCCATCAGGAAGTGAGCTGGCACCAGGAGGGTTGCTGGTATCAAATCTTAGATGCCATTGCCTGTCGTTTTGCCTTTTAGCAAGGCGCTTAACCCCTACAACAACATCTCCCGGGGCGCCCAGTGTGGCAGCGCCCCACACCTCTCTAAAAACCTGTATATTTTTCTGTGTCTTTCGGAGTTGTTTTGTTAAAAAGCGGAAGTCAAATTTCGGTTGGTGTTTAAATTGATCAATAAAGTGATCTTCATGTTGAATAGTCGCTGCCAGTGATGGGTGACATGAAGTAGTGGTGGGAGGCGTTACAGAACCTTGGTTCAAATCAAATCACATTTTATTTGTCACATACGCATGGTTAGCAGATGTTAATGCGAGTGTAGCGAAATGCTTGTGCTTCTAGTTCCGACAATGCAGTAATAACCAACGAGTAATCTAGCTAACAATTCCACAATTACTACCTTATACACACAAGTGTAAAGGAATGAAGAATATGTACATAAAGATATATGAATGAGTGATGGTACAGAGCGGCATAGGCAAGATGCAGTAGATGGTATCGAGTACAGTTAATACATATGAGATGAGTAATGTAGGTTATGTAAAAATTATATAAAGTGGCATAGTTTAAAGTGGCTAGTGATACATGTATTACATCAAGATGGCAAGATGCAGTAGATGGTATCGAGTACAGTTAATACATATGAGATGAGTAATGTAGGGTATGTAAACATTATATGAAGTGGCATTGTTTAAAGTGGCTAGTGATACATTTTTCATACATTTGTACATTATTAAAGTGGCTGGAGTTGAGTCAGTATGTTGGCAGCAGCCACTCAATGTTAGTGATGGCTGTTTAACAGTCTGATGGCCTTGAGATAGAAGCTGTTTTTCAGTCTCTCGGTCCCAGCTTTGATGCACCTGTACTGACCTCGCCTTCTGGATGATAGCGGGGTGAACAGGCAGTGGCTAGGGTGGCTGTTGTCCTTGATGATCTTTTTGGCCTTCCTGTGACATCGGGTGGTGTAGGTGTCCTGGAGGGCAGGTAGTTTGCCCCCGGTGATGTGTTGTGCAGACCTCACTACCCTCTGGAGAGCCATGCGGTTGTGGGCAGAGCAGTTGCCGTACCAGGCGGTGATACAGCCCGACAGGATGCTGTCAATTGTGCATCTGTAAAAGTTTGTGAGTGCTTTTGGTGACAAGCCAAATTTCTTCAGCCTCCTGAGGTTGAAGAGGCGCTGCTGTTACTTCTTCACAACGCTGTCTGTTTGGGTGGACCAATTCAGTTTGTCCGTGATATGTACGCCGAGGAACTTAAAACTTTTCACCTTCTCCACTACTGTTCCATCGATGTGGATGGGGGGGGGTGCTCCCTCTGCTGTTTCCTGAAGTCCACGATTATCTCCTTTGTTTTGTTGATTTTCCTGACACCACACTCCGAGGGCCCTCACCTCCTCCCTGTAGGCCGTCTTGTCGTTGTTGGTAATCAAGCCTACCACTGCAGTGTCGTCTGCAACTTGATGATTGAGTTGGAGGCGTGCATGGCCACGCAGTCGTGGGTGAACAGTGAGTACAGGAGAGGGCTCAGAACGCACCCTTGTGGGTCCCCAGTGTTGAGGATCAGCGGGGTGGAGATGTTGTTACCTACCCTCAACACCTGGGGGCGGCCCGTCAGGAAGTCCAGTACCCAGTTGCACAGGGTGGGGTCGAGACCCAGGGTCTCGAGCTTGATGACGAGTTTGGAGGGTACTATGGTGTTAAATGCTGAGCTGTAGTCGATGAACAGCATTCTCACATAGGTATTCCTCTTGTCCAGATGGGTTAGGGCAGTGTGCAGTGTGGTTGCAATTGCGTCGTCTGTGGACCTATTGGGGCGGTAAGCAAATTGGAGTGGGTCTAGGCCCACTCCAATTTGGGTGTCAGGTAGGGTGGAGCTGATATGGTACTTGACTAGTCTCTCAAAACACTTGATGACGGAAGTGAGTGCACACGTCTGCAGTTGTCACAACGTGCACTTCTATTCAAGCCCTTTAGCGGCAGCTGTTGTTTTCTGTCGACCTACTCTGCAATGTTATATGGTACATAGAGATACACTGTTACAACAAGCTGTCGGACACTGTCCAACACAAACTCCAACGCTCAGTCTCTCTCTCTCCGTCCGTCCCAGATATTCAACACCATCTGGTGTATTTCACAAAGCCTCCCAGTCTCTGTCTGTCTGGAAGACAGAAGAAAAGGCCAGTGGATGTTACTCTTAAGTCAAGACGTGCCTCTCCGTCTCAGCGCCGCGCCGGGGGTTTGAAGAGCTGCAGATTCTCAGGAAACCTGATTACACAAGAACTCAGGAAATCAGTTAAGATTCAGGAGACATATGTTGTATTCATCTTTCTTCTTCTTCTCAGAGAGAGAGAGAGAGAGAGATGTTGTATGTATTAACTCATAAGCTGGTTAATGCTGTAGCACTCTCCACCTTCAGCCCAAATGCGAATTTCTGTCATTTACATATCAATTAAATGTCCTGTGTTTTTCTCTCTATCCCCCTCCTTCATTAAAAGCGGCATTTGCTTGGCGGTGTAATCAGCCTGTAGAACACTTTTTCCTGGTGCCGTGGGCACTCGAGCACACACACACACACTCACACACACACACACTCACACACACACACACTCACACACACACACACACACACACACACACACACACACACACACACACACACACACACACACACACACACACACACACACACACACACAAACACACTTATCTTGCGCACACACATACATTTGCACGCACAGACACACACACACACACACACACAGACACACACACAAAACAAGGAAGAAGAGGTAGAGAGACACACACACATATCAGTGAGGCAGAGCAGGGCGGCTCAGCTCCCCAGCCTGCTGTTCCTCTGTCAGGATTAAACCACTGATCAGAGGAATGAAAGGGAAGCTGTCATTTCACATATCCCACTATATACATGACATCATCCCCAATAATGACACGGTCCTCCCTTTGACTCGCTCTGTCTCTATATTTCTCTCTCTCTTTCTCCTGTTTCTTATCTCCCTCTCCTCTCCCTCTCTCTCTCCCTCTATCCTACCTGTGTTTATCTGTGTGACAGACAGGATGGCGATGGTCGACTGACACCCTGCCATTACAAGGGGGATTTATTAAAAATTAAAATGTGAGCCTGGTTGAATTATACTCTACCCCTCTAAAGCCTCAGGAATTCTTCTCTCTCTCTGCTTGGTTATAATGCCAACCACACCTGCATCAGGAGTCTGAGGCTGGGTCCCAAATGGCACCCTATTCCCGATATAGTGCACTACTTTTAACCAGAGCCCTATGGCATTTAGGATGCAGACTGAACAGATGTAGATGTGCATACATCTGGTGTGATCCACCCCTGGAGGGGGATACCAGGGACTAAACACTTCAACCTGGCGTTTTAACATGATGAATATTAAAACCATACAATACATACACCAAGCAGAAGAAAACGTTACACTTGGACTGGAGGCTTGGAGTTGAAAGGGAGGGGAGGAGGGGGTGGGGGCTACATCTGTAGATTTTTTTAATCAATTCCACTGTTGAGCTTTTTGATGAAAAACATGAGGTGTGGGTTTTTCTTGACCAAATTACTTGACCAGGAATATATGTAGTCTACAACTAGGAGCCTTGAGGCTACATCATGGTAACTAGGGCCCTGAGTTTCACCTGGTGAGGCAACGTCATGGTAGTAGGGGCCCTGAGTTTCTACTGGTGAGGCTATGTCATGGTAGTAGGGGCCCTGAGTTTCTCCTGGTAAGGCTACGTCATGGTAACTAGGGCCCTGAGTTTCTCCTGGTGATGCTACGTCATGGTAACTAGGGCCCTGAGTTTCTCTTGGTGAGGCTACGTCATGGTAACTAGGGCCCTGACTTTCTCCTGGTGAGGCTATGTTGTGGTAATAGGGGCCCTGAGCTTCTCCTGGTGAGGCTACATCATGGTAACTAGGGCCCTGAGTTTCTCCTGGTGTGGCTACGTCATGGTAGTAGGGGCCCTGAGTTTCTCTTGGTGAGGCTACTTCATTGTAGTAGGGGCCCTGAGTTTCTCTTGGTGAGGCTACTTCATTGTAGTAGGGGCCCTGAGTTTCTCTTGGTGAGGCTACTTCATTGTAGTAGGGGCCCTGAGTTTCTCTTGGTGAGGCTACTTCATTGTAGTAGGGGCCCTGAGTTTCTCTTGGTGAGGCTACTTCATTGTAGTAGGGGCCCTGAGTTTCTCTTGGTGAGACTACTTCATTGTAGTAGGGGCTCTGAGTTTCTCTTGGTGAGGCTACTTCATTGTAGTCGGGGCCCTGAGTTTCTCTTGGTGAGGCTACTTCATTGTAGTAGGGGCCCTGAGTTTCTCTTGGTGAGGCTACTTCATTGTAGTAGGGGCCCTGTAGGTCTAGTAGTCACCTGACCAAGAGAGATCTGAAGTCCTGTGTACATAACACACGTGTACTCAGTACCATAGGGCGGCACACAATTTGGCCCAGCGTCGTCCCGGTTAGGGGAGGGTTTGGCCGGTGTAGGCCGTCATTGTAAATAAGAATTTGTTCTTAACTGACTTGCCTAGTTAAATAAAGGTACAATAAAACATATATCATTCAGTGCATTCGGAAAGTATTCAGACCCCAGTGTCTTTGTCCACATTTTGTTACATTACATTTTTGCTAAATAAAAAAAACAGAAATACCTCATTTACATAAGTATTCAGACCCTTTGCTATGAGTCTGGAATTTAAGCTCAGGTGCATCCTGTTTCCATTGATCATCCTTGAGATGTTTCTTCAACTTGATTGGAGACCACCTGTGGTAAATTCTATTGATTGGACATGATTTGGAAAGGCACAAACCTGTCTATATAATGTCCCACTGTTGACCGTGCATGTCAGAGCAAAAACCAAGCCATGAGGTCGAAGGAATTGTCCGGTGAGCTCCGAGACAGGATTTTGTCAAGGAACAGATCTGGGGAATAATACCAAAACATTATTGCAGCATTGATTGTCCCCAAGATCACAGTGGCCTTCATCATTCTTAAATGGAAGAAGTTTAGAACCACCAAGACTCTTCCTAGAGCTGGCCACCCGGTCGGACTGAGCAATCGGGGGTGAAGGGCCTTGGTCAGGGAGGTGACCAAGAACCCGATGATCACTCCACTCTGTGGAGATGGGAGAACCTTCCAGGAGGACAACCATCTCTGCAGCACTCCACCAATCATGGTAGAGCGGCCAGACGGAAGCCAATCCTCAGTAAAAGGCATGACAGCCCCCTTGGAGTTTGCCAAATGGCACCTAAAGGACTCATGCCAAGAGAAACAAGATTCTCTGGTCTGATGAAACCAAGAGTGAATTCTTTGGCCTGAGTGCAAGTGTCAGGAAACCTGGCACCATCCCTACAGTGAATCATGGTGGAGCGGCCAGACGGAAGCCAATCCTCAGTAAAAGGCAGGAAACCTGGCACCATCCCTACAGTGAATCATGGTGGGTGCAGCATCATGCTTTGGGGATGTTTATCAGCAGCAGATACTGGGTGACTAGTCAGGGGGGAAAGAATAATGTGCAGATAGATCCTTGATGAAAAGTGCTCTGGAGGAACGACCTGAGCACACAGCCAAGACAACGCAGGATTGTCTCTGAATGTCCTTGAGTGGCCCAGCCAGAGCCCGGACTTGAACCTGCTTCAACATCTCTGAGTGACCTGAAAATAGCTGTGCAGCAACGGTCCCCATCCAACCTGACAGAGCTTGATAGGATCTGTAGAGAAGAATGGGAGAAACGGCCCAAATACAGGTGTGCCAAGCTTAAAGCCAAGAAGAAGACTCAAGGTTGTAATTGCTGCCAAAGGTGCTTCAACAAAGTACTGAGCAAAGGGTCTGAATACTTATGTAAATGTCTAAAAACCTATTTTCCCTTTGTCATTATGGGGTATTGTGTGTAGATTGATTTAATACATTTTAGAATAAGGCCGTAACGTAACAAACTGTTCCGAATGCACTGTGTTACACAAGCCCTACTAGTAATGTGTTGTCTTGCATCTTTTCTCTGTTGATATTTTCTGAGTTATTGTTATGACTGATGAGCAATGAGACCATTCGGCTGTGCTGCTGAGAGATCTCCCTGGTCAGGATCTTCTAGTGATACGTGGTCTCCAGCAAGCAGACCCTCAACGAATGCATCCAGCGCTCTCTGGCCTGGAAGGAGCTTTTCCTGCATGCCTCACAGCTGCACCACGAGTAAGGAGTAGGACACGCACCCACACACACACACCTCGGCTTGCTAGATATACTCATATACATTATGTCTACTTGCACGCATGCGCACACATAAAGTTGAAGTCGGAAGTTCACATACACCTAGGTTGGAGTCATTAAAACTTGTTTTTCAACCACTCCTCAAATCTCTGGTTAACAAACTATAGTTTTGGCAAGTCTGTTAGGACATTTACTTTGTGAAGGACACAAGTAATGTTTCCAACAATTGTTTACAGTCTGGTTCATCCTTGGGATTAATTTCCAAACGCATGAAGGTACCATGTTCATCTGTACAATTTTTTTTACGCAAGTATAAACACCATGGGACCACACAGCCGCCACACTGCTGAGGAAAGAGACGTGTTCTGTCTCCTAGAGATGAACGTACTTTGGTACGAAAAGTGCAAATCAATCCCAGAACAACAGCAAAGGACCTTGTGAAGATGCTGGAGGAAACAGGTACAAAAGTATCTATATCCACTGTAAAACGAGTCCTATATCGACATAACCTGAAAGGCCGCTCAGCAAGGAAGAAGCCACTGCTCCAAAACTGCCATTAAAAAGCCAGACTACTGTTTGCAACTGCACATGGTGACAAAGATCGTACTTTTTGGAGAAATGTCATCTGGTCTGATAAAACAGAAATAGAACTGTTTGGCCATAACGACCATTGTTATGTTTGGAGGAAAAAGGGGGAGGCTTGCAAACCGAAGAACACCCCCCAACCGTGAAGCATGGGGGTGGCAGCATCATGTTGTGGGGTGCTTTGCTGCAGGAGGGACGGGTGCACTTCACAAAATAGATGCATCATGAGGCAGGAAAATTGTTTGGATATATTGAAGCAACTTCTCAAGACATCAGTCAGGAAGTTAAAGCTTGGTCGCAAATGGGGTCTTCCAAATGGACAATGACCCCAAGCATACTTCCAAAGTTGTGGCAAAATGGCTTAAACAACAAAGTCAAGGTATTGGAGTGGCCATTACAAAGCCCTGACCTCAAACCTATGGAACATTTGTGGGCAGAACTGAAAACACTTGTGTGCGAGCCAGGAGGCCCACAAACCTGACTCAGTTACACCAGCTCTGCCAGGAGGAATGGGCCAAAATTCACCCAACTTATTGTGGGAAGCTTGTGGAAGGCTACCCAAAACGTTTGACCCAAGTTAAAAAATGTAAAGGCAATGCTAGCAAATACTAATTGAGTGTATGTAAACTTCTGACCCACTGGGAATGTGATGAAAGAAATAAAAGCTGAAATAAATAATTCTCTCTACTATTATTCTGACATTTCACATTCTTAAAGTATAGTGGTGATCCTAACTGACCTAAAACAGGGAATTTTTACTAGGATTAAATGTCAGGAATTGTGAAAAACTGAGTTTAAATGTATTTGGCTAAGGTATATGTAATCTTCCGACTTCAACTGTATGCTGTACGTACACTCACACACACTGTACACTCGTGCATGCTCTATATACGCACACACCGGACTAGGCTAGCTTCACTTCAATATGACCGGCAGGGTGTGTGATATGTGATTGCTCTGAGAGCCCCTGGCCCAGCTCATTTCACTGGTAGCGCAGAGGCCAAATGATTCTAATATACTTACACACACACACACACATCTCCAATACTTCTCAGGGCCCCTGCTGTCCGTATGGGCGATCGACCCCATCCACCCAATTAAAGACGGTGCTTAGTTCCTGATCAATGGGTGGGAAGAGGCCCCATAGCATAGCTGATGACTGCAGCATCAACTCTCTTATACTCCTCTGTATCCCTAGTATATTATGGTGGGAGTGGGTACAGCCAAAGGAACTGTAGATAGAGACATACTGTGTATGCGGCTACTCGTGACTCATTCAGCATTTTCTTACCGATGCTGATCTCTAGCCCCGTTTATACCGGACGCTAACATGCGTCCTTCGTCTCTGATCATGCCCGTTTACACTTAGAAGATCTGATCAACATCAGTTCACAATGCATCTTTTAATCGTCTCCACCTGGCTAAAGGTGTGGGCACAATCAGATTGTGGACATGGTCAGAACAAAGGACGCATGTTAGAACCAGGTATAAACGGAGATTCTGTGATCCCTTCTCTGGCCTCCTATAACCTTGTAGTATCTTACACAGGGTTTGTGTAGGCATTCACATGCATGTCAGTAGGAAGTCACTATCCCTGATTCTAACACAAAAGCCACATCACCTACGACTGTATCTTAGCATAAGACTGAGCTGCTGCAATGACGTTGTGTGTTATTTTCCAGGATAGCAGTTAAGTACAAGAGTGGGTAGTTGGAACTGTTTATAGCCATTAATGTTTCAGTTCAAGTAGTAGTGTCCTTTCACATTTCGTATAACTTCAAGGAGGGACCTTGAACTGAAAATACCTCTGTCTGCAAGATAACCACCTTTAAAAAATGATTCACATTCCAACTCCTATCTCAAGACAGTCTTCCCTGGCCAGGCGAGGATAGGAGAGAGGAGGAGAAGGGAGAGGTGATAAGTAAAGAAGTGCTGATACATCTCTCTCTCTCCCCCCACTCTCTCTTCCCTTTCCCAACTCTCTCTGTCTCTCTCCCCCCACTCTCTCTTCTCTTCCCCACTCTCTCTCTCTCTCCCCCACTCA
>NC_034189.2:19234627-19322127 GCF_002021735.2 Oncorhynchus kisutch | reverse complement strand
TCTCTTTGTCCCACACACACACACGTTTTCACCTCCTGTTTATTTAATCATTAGGTCTATTTTGTTCGTTTTCCCAGACGGAGAGACAGAACGACAGACAATGCCTTTAAAAAGCACAGCAGTAGCACATCAGAGACAGGCAGCAGGCACAGACCACTTTATCCCTCATCAGGTTTAACCTTTTCTAGTGTCTTTGTAGAGGTGTATGTGTGTGTGTGTGTGTGTGTGCGCGCTGTAGTGCCCCTTCTCCCTCAACCTGACAGATGAATGAATGGAATACGCTTGGCTGTTTGATGAAGAGATGACCTACTGATAAAGGCGATTCCTCAGAGTTCATCTCAGGTTAAAGGAAAGAAAATGGTCAACTCTCCTCCTCCCTAAATAAATGAAAAGGTCCTTGGTGGGGTGGGGGGTTCTTTTTCAGGCCCTTGTAGTTCTAGTGCACTGTCTGCGCTTTTGCCCCAGAAAGCCCGGATGATGCCTGTCCTCTCTCCCTCTGCTCTCTGCATTGTTTAGCTTCGTTTTCACACCTTCTTCAGTCTGTTGTGGTTTGGTGGTGTGAGACTGTTGTGTCTCCGAGGCTGACGCTAATCACATCTATTTTAAACACGGTGAATCGTTTGTCTTGTTTTGACAGAGTGTGTGCGTGTTGTGTGTGTGTGTGTCTCTCTGTTACTCTCTTTATTCTTGCCCTCCAGGCTTATCACAGTACACAGCTGGGGGAACGTGGACTAACCTGTGAACGGCCGTGCTATTGTTCAGATGCTGGGTCATGGAGGCTGTAGGGACGTGACCCGAGCCAGGGTGGCACAACAAACTGAATAAACACACAGATAATCTGGGGGAAGGGGGGGGGGTGCGATGTATTCCTGCGTCACTGACTGACCTTCATGTTGCAGGCGTGTGGTTGCGTGCGTGTTCCACACCACCGGTGAGCCTAACAACACGTTGGCGACATCACGCACCGTGCTGGTCCCAGAATAGCTACAGAGCTGTACTGCAGTACGGTTGGTCCAGTCTTCTCTCTTGTTATTGGATCTTCTCATCAGACAGACAGTGGGACCAGTCTGGCGCCTAACTGATTTGATTCGGGGGGAAGAATGTTGCCTCGTACTTCCACTGATTTGCGAGCTTATATAAATATGTTTCGCTGCACGTAGCAGGCTAGAACAAAAAAATGCCTATTCAAATTCTATGAGACGGAACGTCTCATCAGCTAAATGAATTCACATACCACACAGTGCTCCCTTTCATGCACTGTGTTTAAAGAAGAATGTGATATTAAGCAGTGTGAAACACAGCCTTGTGTTTTTCAAAGACGGCCAGGGTTCTGGCGGCTGTAATGTTTGTAGGGTGCTGCTGAAGTTCATTTCCTCCAGAATGAGGAAACCAGCTAGCGAGGGCCCCAACCCGGGCCTTCCAGGCGCTAAAGGTATCATTGAGATGATGTATACTGTGCTACACACCCACATCAGCTAGCGTTTCATCTGACTCATTGGAGGAATAAAGCCTTCTAAACTTCAAACGACTCTCTTTCATCTGAAGTTAGGAGAGAGGGAGGGAGAGAGACTCACAGATGTTAACCCCCCCCCCCTCCGCCTTGGCTCCAGTCGTTCCCTGTTCTGTTGTGAACACCTCAAACCCCCTACAAGCCAGACTTGGGCCATATCTCCCTGTAAGCTCTCCCCATCCCTCATACCTGGATGTGACGTTTGTGTGCGTGTGTGTGACTTGCTCTCCATCGCTCATGCCTTGGCCATATATATGTGTGTGTGTGTGTGCGCGGTGTGTGTGTGTGTGCGCGTGTGTGTGTGTGCGTGTGTGTGTGTGTGCACTGTGTGTGTGCACTGTGTGTGTGTGTGTGTGTGTGTGTGTGTGTGTGTGTGTGTGTGTGTGTGTGTGTGTGTGTGTGTGTGTGTGTGTGTGTGTGTGTGTGTGTGTGTGTGTGTGCACTGTGAGTGTGCACTGTGTGTGTGCACTGTGTATGTGTGTGTGTGTGTGTGTGTGTGTGGCTGTGTGTGTGTGTGTGTGTGTGTGTGTGTGTGTGTGTGTGTGTGTGTGTGTGTGTGTGTGTGTGTGTGTGTGTGTGTGTGTGTGTGTGTGCACTGTGAGTGTGCACTGTGTGTGTGTGTGTGTGTGTGTGTGTGTGCGCATGCGTGCGTGTTGTAGCCCTATGCGCTCCAGTCTCTTCTCACGGCCTCCGCCTCTTTGACCCAGGTTCCATTTTCCCAGCGCTAACGGAAACGTTTGTGTCTGAAAAGCTGCGCTAGGGATTATCGTTCCATCAGGAAAAGAATGAAGTGTGAAAAGCAATCTGAAAAACACCCCACTGCCATATAGAAGTTTGGAAGAATGCAATTATGCCAATGACAGATCATTTTTGAACTTATCCCTTACTCGTATGGAAGCGATGGTGAACTGTTTGAAAGAATGAAAGACAGCTTACATTTCTGTAACTTTCTTTCTCTTTGTTTCTCCCCCCCTCTTTGTCTCTCTCTATCCTTTCTTTCTCTTTGTTTCTCCCCCCCTCTTTGTCTCTCTCTATCCTTTCTTTCTCTTTGTTTCTCCCCCCCTCTTTGTCTCTCTCTATCCTTTCTTTCTCTTTGTTTCTCCCCCCCTCTTTGTCTCTCTCTATCCTTTCTTTCTTTCTTTCTGTCTCAGGTATTCTTGTAAAGGCTAGGTCCTAGACCAGACCAGCATATTTTCTCTGGTCAATGCAAAGACCTGCTAGGGGTGAGGTCTAGTCCAGTACCATACCACCTCAACCATACACCCTTAACCCTCTCCAATTGGCATACAACCCCCAACAGTCCGCCATATCCCACCTGGACAAGAGGAATACCTCAGAGAGAATGCTGTTCATCGACTACAGCTCAGCTTTTAACACCATAGTGCCCTCCAAACAGACCCTGGGTCTTGACCCCGCCCTGTGCAACTGGCTCCTGGACTTCCTGACAGGCCGACCCCAGGTGGTGAGGGTAGGCAACAACCCCTACGCCACACTGATCCTCAACACAGGGGCCCCTCAAAGGTGTGTATCAAAGCCAAGACTGAGAGATTAAAAAACAGCTTCTATAACCAGGCCATCAGACTGTTGAACAGCCATCACGTCTACCAGGTGATGCACACTCACTGACACAAAACACACACACACATTCAAATCAAATGAACTCTTATTGGTCACATACACATGGTTAGCAGATGTTAATGTGAGTGTAGCGAAATGCTTGTGATTCTAGTTCCTACAGTGCAGTAATATCTAACAAGTAATCAAACAATTTCCCAACAACTACCTCATACACACAAATCTATAGGGGTGAATGAGAATATGTACATATAAATATATGGATGAGTGATGGCCGAGCGTCATAGGCAAGGTGCAGTAGATGGTATAAAAAACAGTATTTATATGTGATATGAGAAATGTAAGATATGTAAACATTATTAAAGTGGCATTATTTAAAGTGACTAGTGATCCCTTTATTAAAGTGTCCAGTGATTGGGTCTCAATGTAGGCAGCAGCCACTCAATGTTAGTGATGGCTGTTTAACAGTCTGATGGCCTTGAGATAGAAGCTGTTTCTCAATCTCTCGGTCCCTGCTTTGATGCACCTGTGCTGACCTCGCCTTCTGGATGATAACGGGGTGAACAGGCAGTGGCTTGGGTGGTTGTTGTCCTTGATGATCTTTTTGGCCTTCCTGTGACATCAGGTGGTGTAGGTGTCCTGGAGGGCAGGTAGTTTACCCCTGGTGATGTGTTGTGCAGACCACACACACACACACACACACACACACACACACACTCACAGCCAATTCTGCTGTCCCATGTTATAGACATTGAACCACTGGTCACTTCCCATTTCACACTTTGTATTTAAATACTGTATTCCCAATATTGTACTTCAGTTACTGTCTATACACGCCGCATATTTATTGATATACTGGGTTCTTGACAGAGCTTACTCTTAAATATCTAGTGCTGTACATATCATTCCGAGTAGATCTAGTGCTGTACATATCATTCCGAGTAGATCTAGTGCTGTACATATAATTCCTAGTAGATCTAGTGCTGTACATATCATTCCTAGTAGATCTAATGCTGTACATATCATTCCTAGTAGATCTAGTGCTGTACATATCATTCCTAGTAGATCTAGTGCTGTACATATCATTCCTAGTAGATCTAGTGCTGTACAAATCATTCCTAGTAGATCTAGTGCTGTACATATCATTCCTAGTAGATCTAATGCTGTACATATCATTCCTAGTAGATCTAATGCTGTACATATCATTCCTAGTAGATCTAGTGTAAATTCATCCAGTGTAGTTACAATATGTATAGATTGCATATTCAGCCTGGTCACCCATGATACAAGTGAAGTCAGTATTCAAATCAAATCCAATTTAGCCCTTCGTACATCAGCTGATATCTCAAAGTGCCTTAGAGAAACAAAGCCTAAAACCCTAAACGGCAAGCAATGCAGGTGAAGAAGCACGGTGGCTAGGAAAAACTCCCTAGAAAGGCCAAAACCTAGGAAGAAACCTAGAGAGGAACCAGGCTATGAGGGGTGGCCTGTCCTCTTCTGGCTGTGCCGGGCGGAGATTATAACAGAACATGGCCAAGATGTTCAAATGTTCATAAATGACCAGCATGATCAAATAATAATAATCAAGGTAGTTGTCGAGGGTGCAGCAAGTCAGCACCTCAGGAGTAAATGTCAGTTGGCTTTTCATAGCCGATCATTAAGAGAGTTGAAAACAGCAGGTTTGGGACAGGTAGCATGTCCGGTGAACAGGTCAGGGTTCCATAGCCGCAGGCAGAACAATTGAAACTGGAGCAGCAGCACGGCCAGGTGGACTGGGGACAGCATGGAGTCATCATGCCAGGTAGTCCTGAGGCATGGTCCTAGGGCTCAGATCCTCCGAGAGAGAGAAAGAAAGAGAGAATTAGAGAGAGCACACTTAAATTCACACAGGACACCGGATAAGACAGGAGAAGTACTCCAGATATAACAGACTGACCCTAGCCCCCCAACACATAAACTACTGCAGAATAAATACTGGAGGCTGAGACAGGAGGGGTCAGGAGACACTGTGGTCCCATCCGATGATACCCCCGGACAGGGCAAAACAGGAAGGATATAACCCCACCCACTTTGCCAAAGCACAGCCCCCACACCACCAATTTACCATCCTGAGGCAAGGCCGAGTATAGCCCACAAGGATCTCCGCCACAGCACAACCCAAGGGGGTCGTCAACCCAGACAGGAAGATCACATCAGTGACTCAACCCACTCAAGTGACGCACACCTCCTAGGGACGGCATGAAAGAGCACCAGTAAGACAGTGACTCAGCCCCTGTAATAGGGTTAGAGGATGAGAATCCCAGTGGAGAGAGGGGACGTCCATCCATGTCTGAGTACATTGGGAGATGACCTGGAAACCGGCCACCGGAGTTAACACCTAACCTTAACCCTTACCTTAACCATACAGAGTTAATACCTAACCTTCACCCTTACCTTAACCATACGGAGTTAATACCTAACCTTCACCCTTACCTTAACCATACATAGTTAATACCTAACCTTCACCCTTACCTTAACCATACAGAGTTAATATCTAACCTTCACCCTTACCTTAACCATACAGAGTTAATATCTAACCTTCACCCTTACCTTAACCATACAGAGTTAATACCTAACCTTCACCCTTACCTTAACCATACAGAGTTAATACCTAACCTTAACCCTTACCTTAACCATACGGAGTTAATATCTAACCTTCACCCTTACCTTAACCATATGGAGTTAATACCTAACCTTCACCCTTACCTTAACCATACGGAGTTAATACCTAACTTTCACCCTTACCTTAACCATACGGAGTTAATACCTAACCTTCACCCTTACCTTAACCATATGGAGTTAATACCTAACCTTAACCCTTACCTTAACCATACGGAGTTAATACCTAACCTTCACCCTTACCTTAACCATACGGAGTTAATACCTAACCTTAACCCTTACCTTAACCATACGGAGTTAATACCTAACCTTCACCCTTACCTTAACCATACAGAGTTAATACCTAACCTTAACCCTTACCTTAACCATACAGAGTTAATACCTAACCTTAACCCTTACCTTAACCATACGGAGTTAATACCTAACCTTAAGATTTCGGGTGCCTCAACTTAACCTTAAACACTTCGAAGTTGGGCATTTGGAGCAGCGTTTGAGAAACATGGATGAACGTCTAATTCTGACACGAGACTGAGAGCTAGTTGGTGTTTTGATACTAATGCAGTGCTGTTTGGGTTGTTAATTGTGTTAGTCCCACAGTTTTTATAACACCTGCTAAACTGTGTATGTGACCAATAAACTTTGACTTGATTTGACACACAGAAACACATTTACACACACCACACACATCCAGCCAAGTTCCGATCGCATATTAAAATAAGTGTAAATATTCATACAGTGCCATCAACTTCATCTCACCTTTACTAAATTCTCCACATTCACTACATGTCTCAGTCTCACACTCCTTTCTGTTTACTGTGTTTTCTCTCCTCATGACCATCACTTTCTATTTGCCCTCCCTAACTCACTCACTCCCTCCCTCCCTCCCTCCCTCCCTCCCTCCCTCCCTCCCTCCCTCCCTCCCTCCCTCCCTCCCTCCCTCCCTCCCTCCCTCCCTCCCTCCCTCCCTCCCTCCCTCCCTCCCTCCCTCCCTCCCTCCCTCCCTCCCTCCCTCAATCCCTCCCTCAATCCCTCCCTCAATCCCTCCCTCCCTATGAATATACTGTCACACTGTGCTGCCACTATGCTGATCCACGTGTGTGGGTGATCTGTGCCCACCGCCCCCTAACCCTCTCTCCTCTCCTCTCCTCTCCCAGGTGTGTGAGTGCCAGCAGCCGTTTGCCAGGCGGGAGGAGGGTGAGCAGATGCCCCTAGGGTGCCGGGGGGTGGAGGTTACTCGCGGCCTGCTGGAAATGGGGGCCACCTTCGGACGCAGCCTGCAGATCCTCCAACACGTTCACAAGGGCATCCTGAAGAATAACTCCTGTTATGATGACTACAGCAGGTACTGTCTGTCTGTCCTGTCTGTGCTGTCTGGGGCGGCAAGTAGCCTGGCTGGTAGGAGCATTAGCCAGTAACCATCTGTCTGCTTGCCTGTACCGGTACCGCTGTCTGTCTGTTCTGTCTGTCTGCCTGCCTGCCTCTCCCTCTCTCTCTCTCTCTCTCTCTCTCTCTCTCTACCTGTCAGCTCTGTCTGTCAGACCACCTTCTGGTACAACGGCTACAACAGGTCCGTCTGTTTGGAGTGGATAGACGTAATGCTGTTGACATGTTTGTGCTAATACTGTTTTACTGTAGTGTCTTTATATAGAAGCCTTTCTACTTCTGCCTACTGTTGTGTTCTTCCTAGTTGTGACTGTCTGTCAATGATAGTCTGTAGACATCCGGTGTGTAGACATGTCTGGTCTCATTCTACTTTGCCGTCTGCCTTGTATAGGCCTATACTTAGTTGCGTTTGTCTGTAGTAAACAGATGTATTCACACCACTGCCACACCACACACTAATTCCAAGCTTAGCCTAATACTGACATTATGTCAGCGGCTTGATGGTGTAGGAGTTGGGATCAATGCTAGTTTAGATGCTGGACTCTACTGTCCCCACCTCTCTGACACACAGCATTAATGCATAGTTGGTATGTCTTTTAGATTAATGACCCGTGCTGCAGTGACTACTTCTACCCAGATTGCACCCTATTCTCTACATAGTGCACTACCTTTGACCAAAAATCGTGTACTATGTAGGGAATAGGATGTCGTTTGGGACATAACCTATCTATCAGTGAAGAGACCTCTCTAGGTCCCTATGGGTAGCTAGAGCTATACAGGTTTATACAGCAACGCCCCTTATTGTCATTCAGAGTTACGGTGTGTGTGTGTTCCTGTGCATGCCTGCATATGTGTGTGTGTGTGTGTGTGGGTGTGCATGCGTGACCTGTCCTCAAGGGACTGTTTAGCCCCCCAGCCACCCCTCCCCATCCCTGCGTCAGGGTAGCGGGGTCTTGGGAACAGGGTCTGTGTGTGTAATGTGGTTGATGAATGGGGGTCACTGGAGGTCGTAGGATTGGGATGTTGTTGCCAAGACAAACAGCTGGGCTTGTTTCAGGGCCAGGTGTTTCATAGCCACTCAGGACATTACTATTAGTCCAATTAATACTAGCCTACATGCTGTGTGTGTGTGTGTGTGCGTACGTGCGTGCGTGTGTGTGTGTGTGTGTGTGTGTGTGTGTGTGTGTGTGTGTGTGTGTCCGCGTGCATTTGTGTTTTCACTTACATGTGTGAGAATCTGTTTGATCCATGTTTTGTGTGGGTCACCGTTTCACCAAATCATCAATCATGTGTGTCTGCACGTGTTTAATACCAGAACCGCTGGGCTTCGTCATTCTGACTGCTACATTCCAACAGGGTAATTAATACATTTCATATATGCTATCGCAAAATATTATACTTTGGTTGTGTTCATAAAGGCCTTGGGTGTAACGAGTGCGCTGAGAGTCACAAAGCAAGTTCAGGGAGTGAGTGTTTTAATAAATAAAATAAACAAGGAACACAAACACAAACAACGCACTGAAATAAAAACAGAGTCAATAACACCTGAGGAAAGAACCAAGGGGACTGACAGATATGGGGAAGATAATCAAGGAGGTGATGGAGTCCAGGTGAGTGTCATGAGGCACTGGTGCTCGAGACGATGGTGACAGGTGTGTGAGATAATCAGCAGTCTGATGACCTAGAGGCCAGAGAGGGAGTATACATGACAGTACCCCCTCCCAGACATGTGTCTCCAGCCGCAGGACACCGTAAAAGGGGACGAACCCGGGGACCAGGAGCGGACCAGTCACCCCTGCTGATGCGCGAGAACCTGTCATGCCAGCTGAGGCATGGGAACCTGTCGAGTCAGCTGGGGCACGGGAACCTGTCGAGTCAGCTGGGGCACGGGAACCTGTCATGCCAGCTGAGGCACGGGAACCTGTCATGCCAGCTGAGGCACGGGAACCTGTTGAGTCAGCTGGTGCGCGGTAACCTGACTGACCGGTTGAGGCACGGGAACCTGTCGAGTCAGCTGGGGCGCGGTAACCTGACTGACCGGTTGAGGCACGGGAACCTGTCGAGTCAGCTGGGGCGCGGTAACCTGACTGACCGGTTGAGGAAGGGGAGCCAGACATGTGTCTCCAGCCGCAGGACACCGTAAAAGGGGACGAACCCGGGGACCAGGAGCGGACCAGTCACCCCTGCTGATGCGCGAGAACCTGTCATGCCAGCTGAGGCATGGGAACCTGTCGAGTCAGCTGGGGCACGGGAACCTGTCGAGTCAGCTGGGGCACGGGAACCTGTCATGCCAGCTGAGGCACGGGAACCTGTCATGCCAGCTGAGGCACGGGAACCTGTCGAGTCAGCTGGGGCACGGTAACCTGACTGACCGGTTGAGGCAGGGGAGCCTGGCGATCTGGCGGAGGCATGAGAACCTGAAGGCCGGCTGAGGCAGGGGAGCCTGGCGATCTGGCGGAGGCATGAGAACCTGAAGGCCGGCTGAGGCAGGGGAGCCTGGCGATCTGGCGGAGGCATGAGAACCTGAAGGCCGGCTGAGGCAGGGGAGCCTGGCGATCTGGCGGAGGCATGAGAACCTGAAGGCCAGCTGAGGCAGGGGAGCCTGGCGATCTGGCGGAGGCATGAGAACCTGAAGGCCGGCTGAGGCAGGGGAGCCTGGCGATCTGGCGGAGGCATGAGAACCTGAAGGCCGGCTGAGGCAGGGGAGCCTGGCGATCTGGCGGAGGCATGAGAACCTGAAGGCCAGCTGAGGCAGGGGAGCCTGGCGATCTGGCGGAGGCATGAGAACCTGAAGGCCGGCTGAGGCAGGGGAGCCCGGCGAGCCGGCGTCATACTCTGACACAAAAAACGAAATAAAAAAACACTCTGATGCTTCCCTTATGTGAGGCGTTATTCTGTAACGATGTGCGCTGAGAGTCGGGAAGCAAGTTCAGGGAGGGAGTGTTTTAATAAATAAACTCAACAATAAACATAGGACAGTGTTTTAACAGTTGACACAATTTTCGTAACTTTCACTTGCTTGACACACTTTGACCAACCTTTGTTTAGTTTTAATGCGTAATAGTCTCCGGTTTTGTCTTTATTGTGTCCCGTGGTCTTGTCATTCTTCAGCACCGTTGTGGAGTACAACAGCTATGCAGGTGCCTTATTTTATACAGAGGGAGGGAGGGTGCTCCCGTCTCACTTTGTTCCTGGTGCCGGCCAGACTTGGTCTTTGTAAGCAACTTGTTCGCCAATGACAGTGATGTTTAGAAATTGGTGACGTTTCTCCCCCTCCACAAGCCTCATCACAACATTCTCCCAACACACTCACCTGCAGCCCGATGTGGATATTTTCCCAGATATTGAAAGCCGTTCAGCATGTACAATTATGCACACTCTCACTTTGTAGCCTACTCCAAGTAGGGCAATGTAGACTGATACGACTGATATTCAGTGGACTGAAATGGTTCAGTACAATTGAATGGCCTGCCCCATTCCTCATTTACTGTTGGTGATTACGTAATTATGCGTTATTCGCGTACCCTCATCAACTCCCCATTCTCCCCTTCATACATTACTTAATGTATTCAGTCTGTTGTTTTATGTGTGAAATTAGTTTAGGTATAGTTTAGGTTCAGTTTCCAAAGGCAATTATCGGGGTGATTATCAGCTGGGCACTGCACTTTAAACTGTAGGAAAAAAATGAATGTATGGGCATTGCCATGCCCATGCCACCCCCCCCTGCCACGCCCATGCCACACCCCCTGCCATGCCCACCACCTAAGCCCCCTTTTGATCCAGAAAAAACCCTGATTTGGGTGTGGATGTGTGTGTGGGTGGGTTCCGTGTGGATGTGAAGGATTCGGAGGAGAACCTGATCAGCACAGCGGTTGAGACAGTCATCACCGTGGTGGACGGCTTTCAGCTGCTAGATGTCTTCAAGCACCTTTCTGCCTGCAAGGTACAGCCCACACACACACCAAGCACTCAAGCGCTCATGCACGCACACACACACCAAGCACTCAAGCGTGCATGCACACACACACACAGGTGCACATACATGCGCGCACACACACACACCTGCATTCAAATGCCCATATTCACTTCTCCAATCCACTTGTTTTTAGGCCTGTGACGATACCAGCATCACAATATTTTTTCCATGTCAAAAATGAAAACACGAAGCAGACCAACCTTTTTGGTCCTTTAAAAAGATGCTGTATGTAAAATACTGTGTGCTATAGCTTGGAAAAGAAATACATGTGACTGGATGACAACATAATGATGCTTGTTTCCAACATTAGTTTCCCTAAAGAAGTTACATCCACTTTGTGTGTTGTTTCCTTGTCATGATACTGGACCTACGGCTTTTATGAATCACAAAGTAAAGTCCTATATACTTTACATAGCCGTACCTTTACTTCATAAAACCTATTGTCTTTGTGTTTCCGTACGGCTGTTCAGCACAGAAGCACATTTTTCCTAAGTGGACCATGCAGCATCTCCTGTTCTATCACTGTAATACTTGGGGAATATTATTTTTCAACAGTAGCAAGCTGTGTAGATTACCCATCCTCTGGTGCTTTTTACAGCTTAGTGTATGGTAGCCAGCAGCATGTAACTCACGGTAAAGGACTTTCTCACGCTCAAACATGTACTGTCTGGGAGTCATTTTATAACAGAGATAAACACTCCAGAGTCAATACACACTCTCTCTCTGTCTCTTTCTCTGTCTCTCTGTTTATGACTCTCGCTTTCTCTCTCTCTCTCTACACTCTTAGAAAAAAGGGTTCCAAAAGGGTTCTTCTGCTGTCCCTATAGGAGAACCCTTTTTGGTTCAAGGTAGAACGCCTTTTGGTTTCAGGTAGAACCCTTTTGGGTTTCATGTAGGGTTCTACCTGGAACCAAAAAGGGTTCTATGGGCACAGATGAAGAACCATCTCTCCCCTCTCCCTCCATCTTGAGAGCACCTTTTTTTCTAAGATTGGTACCCTCTGCTTTACTTTCTCTGTCTCTCTCTCTCTCTCTCTCTCTCTCTCCCTGTTTCTTTCTCTCTTTCTCCCTCCATCTTTCCTCTATCTCCTTTCCCCCTTCCCCTCCCTTCCCTCTCCAGGCCATAAAGAGGACCATAGACGGTGGATGACTATGGTCTCTTCAATAGGGAAGTCAACCTGGTCAACAAGGAGCTGAGCAGAAAGGTGCGTGTTCCACACGACCGCCAACATCCCCTCCATGCTGGACAGGCCCACTGAGCATAAATGTATAGAGAGACCTATGGAGGTGAGGTGAGAGGAGGGGCAGGGGCTATACATTCCAGAAGCCTTTACCCATTTGGAGGTGGAAAGGGAGGTAACATGGGAAGGTAAACCCAGAGAGAAGAGGTACTGTTTTTTTCCAATCAAATCAAATGTTATTTGTTACATGCCCTGAATACAACAGGTGTAGACCGTACCGTGAAATGCTAACTTACAAGCCCATAACCAACCATGCAGTTTTAAGAAAATTAAGAGTTGATAAAATATTTACTGAACAAACTTAAGTTAAAAAAATAGAGTAACAATAAAATAACAATAATGAGGCTCTATACAGGGGGACCGGTACCGTCAATGTGCGGGGGTACAGGTTAGTCATGGTAAATTAGGTAATATGTACATGTAGGTAGGGGTAAAGTGAATATGAATAGATAATAAACAGCCAGTAGCAACAGTGTAAAAGAAAAAGGGGTGGTCGGGGGGGTCCTTAGTCTGGGTAGCCTTTTGATGAATTATGGCTTGGGGGTAAATGCTGTTAATCATGTCTTTTGTCTTGATTAGAGGTCGACCGACTATGATTTTTCAACGCCAATACCGATTATTGGACGACCAAAAAAAGCCGATACTGATTAATATAATTTAATTTATATATATATAAATCTCATGATTAATCAGTATCGGCTTTTTTATATATATATATATATATATATTTGTAATAATGACAATTGCAACAATACTGAATGTGTAACGGCGTTCTTCGTTTGTTGAGAGAGAGTCGGACCGAAATGCAGCGTGGTGGTTAATCATGATCTTTAATAAGGAAATGGTGACGATACATGAAATAACTAATAAATACAAAAACAACAAACGGAACGTGAAACCTAATTACAGCCTATCTGGTGAACACTACACAGAGACAGGAACAATCACCCACGAAAGACAAAGCGAACTCAGGCTACCTAAATACGGTTCCCAATCAGAGGCAACGAGAATCACCTGACAGCTGATTGAGAACCGCCTCAGGCAGTCAAGCCTATACAACACCCCTAATCAGCCGCGATCCCAAATACAACAAACCCCAATACGAAATACAACACGTAAACCCCTGTCACACCCTGGCCTGACCAAATATATAACGAAAACACAAAACACTAAGACCAAGGCGTGACAGAATGAACACTTTTATTTTCTAAATATAATACATAAATCAAATCGATTTAGTCTCAAATAAATAATGAAACATGTTCAATTTGGTTTAAATAATGCAAAAACAAAGTGTTGGAGAAGAAAGTAATAGTGCAATATATGCCATGTAAAAAAGCTAACATTTAAGTTCTTTTCTCAGAACATGAATATTCCTATATACTTTATTCCCAGTTCTTCAATATTCCCAGTTAAGAGGTTTTAGGTTGTAGTTAATTATAGGAATTATGATGCGTCGACTATTTCTCTCTATACCATTTGTATTTGATAAACAGCGCTGTGCTACAAGCATTGCTAAGCGCTGCTGGCAAAACGCAGTAAAGTGCTGTTTGAATTAATGCTTACGAGCCTGCTGCTGCCTACCACCCCTCAGTCAGACTGCTCTATCAAATATCAAATCATAGACTTAATTATAATATAATGAACACAGAAATACAAGCCTTTGATTATTAATATGGTCAAAACCGGAAACTATCATTTCGAAAAAACAAAATGTTTAATCTTTCAGTGAAATACGGAACGGTTTCACGGACAACCCTAAGTCTAAATATCGCTGTTACATTGCACAATCTTGAATGTTATGTCATAATTATGTAAAAGTCTGGCAAATTAATTACGGTCTTCACACAGTTCGCAACTAGCCAGGCGGCCCAAACTGCTGCATATACCCTGACTCTGTTTGCACTGAATGTAAGAGAAGTGACACAATTCCCCTAGTTAATATTGCCTGCTAACATGCATTTCTTTTAACTAAATATGCAGGTTTAACAAAAATCTACTTCTGTGTATTGATTTTTAAGAAAGGCATTGATGTTTATGGTTAGGTACATTTGTGAAACGATTGTGCTTTATTCGTGAATACACTTTTGTTAAATCATCACCCGTTTGGTGAAGTTGAAGTAGGCTGTTATTCAATGATAAATTAACAGGCACCGCATTGATTATATGCAACGCAGGACAAGCAAGTTAAACTAGTAATATCATCAACCAGGTGTAGTTAACTAGTGATTATGTGAAGATTGATTTTTTTTATAAGATAAGTTTAATGCTAGCTAGCAACTTAGCTTGGCTCCTTGCAGCCACAAGGTCCTTTTGACGCTGCACTCATGTAACAGGTGGTCATCCTGCCACGCAGTTTCCTCATGGACTGCAATGTAATCGGCCATAATCGGCATCCAAAAAGGCAGAAAACCGATTCTTATGAAAACTTGAAATTGTCCGATTTAATCGGTCGACCTCTAGTCTTGATCACTTTGAGGGAGAGGTTGTTGTCCTGGCACCACACTACCAGGTCTCTGACCTCCTCCCCATAGGCTGTCTCATCGTTGTCGGTGATCAGGCCTACCATCATTGTCTTCGGCAAACTTAATGATGGTGTTTGAGTCGTGCTTGGCCATGCAGTCATGGGTGAACAGGGAGTACAGGAGGGGACTAAGCATGCATGCTTGAGGGGCCCCGTTTTGAGGATTGGCATGGCAGATGTTTTGTTCCCTACCCTTACCACCTGGGGGCGGCCTGTCAGGAAGTCCAGGATCTAGTTGCAGAGGGAGGTGTTTGTCCCAGGGTCCTTAGCTTAGTGTCGAGCTTTGAGGGCACTTTGGTGTTGTACGCTGATCTGTAGTCAATGAATATCTTTCTCACATAGGTGTTCATTATGTCCAGGCGGCAAAGAGCAGTGTGGAGTGCATTACAGATTGCGTCATCGGTCGATCTGTTTGGGAGGTATGAGAATTCGAGTGGGTCTAGGGTTTAGAGTGGGTCTAGCCACTTCATGGCTACATACGTGAGTGCTAAGGGTCGGTAGTCATTTAGCTCCTTGAAGCGGCAGCTCTTCCCTTTAGTTCAGTGCAGATGTTGCCTGTAATCCATGGCTTCTGGTTGGGGTATGTACGTACGTTCACTGTGGGGACGATGTCATCGATGCACTTATTGATGAAGCCAGTGACTGATGTTATACTCCTCAATACCGTCGGATGAATCCCAGAACCTATTCCAGTCTGTGCTAGTAAAACAGTCCTGTAGCTTAGCATCTGCGTCCCTTCCGTATTGAGCGAGTCACTGGTACTTCCTGCTTTAGTTTTTGCCTGAAAGCAGGAATCAGGAGGATATAATTATGGTCAGATTTGCCAAATGGAGGGAGAGCTTTGTATGCGTTTCTATGTGTGGAGTAAAGGTGGTGTAGAGTTTTTTTTCCTCCATGCTGGTAGAAATTAGTTAAAACAGATTTAAGTTTCCCTGCATTAACCTCTACGGGATCGGTGTCCCTAACTAACGTGCGCTAATGTGATTAGCATGACGTTGTAAGTAACGAGAACATTTCCCAGGACATAGACATGCAGTCCCTGGCCACTAGGAGCACCGCCTCGGGATGAGCATTTTTTTTGTTTGCTTATGACCTTATACAGCTTGTTGAGTGCGGTCTTAGTGCCAGAATGTTTTGGTGGTAAATAGACAGCTATGAAAAATATAAATTAAAAATCTCTGGTCTATAGTTTATCATGAGATACTCTACCTCAGGTGACCAAAACCTTGAGACTTCCTTAGTATTAGATTTCGCGCACCAGCTGTTATTGACAAATATACACAGACCGACACCTCGTCTTACTGGAGGCAGCTGTTCCGTCTTGCCGATGCACAGAAAACACAGACAACTGTATATTATCCATGTCATCGTTCTGACCCGACTCGGTGAAACATAAGATATTAAAGTTTTTAATGTCCCCTTGGTAGGATAATCTTGAACGGAGCTCATCCAGTTTATTCTCCAATGATTGCACGTTGGCCAATAGGATGGATGGTAGAGGCGGGATACCCACTCACCCACGAAATTCTCACAAGGCACCCGGACCTGCATCCCCTATATCGTCGTCTCTTCTTCATGTGAATGACAGGTATTTGGGCCTGGTCCAGTATCAGCATTAAATCCTTTGCTTCCGACTCGTTAAAGAAAGAATCTTCATCCAGTTTGAGGTGAGTCATCGCTGTCCTGATATCCAGAAGCTCATTTTCTGTCATAAGAGACAGTGGCAGAAACATTACGTACAAAATAAATTACAAACATCGTTCAAAAATAATTGGTTAGGAGCCTGTAAAACGGCAGCCATCTCCTCCGGCGCCATTCAATGTATAGGGGAGACAGGTGTTATAGCAGGCCAAAGTACTGTCTAGGGGAGACATTGGTTATAGCAGGTCAAAGTACTATATAGGGGAGACAGGTGTTATAGCAGGCCAAAGTACTGTCTAGGGGAGACATTGGTTATAGCAGGTCAAAGTACTATATATGGGAGGCAGGGGTTATAGCAGGCAAAGGTACTGTATAGGGGAGACAGCAGTTATAGCAGGCCAAATTCATCACCAGACCTATGGAGATGAACCCTAATGAAGTAAAGAAGGAGAGAAGTTAGGCCAGGCTTCAGTTCTCTTTAGGTAGAGGGAGGTACAGTACTGTAAGGGGGGTATCAGCCAGACGGATTAGAGCAGGCCGCCCATTCAGAGACCTATCATGGCAGGGGGCCGGTCCATCGAGTCCAGGGCCCAGATTCATAAAGCCATCTCACCATAGGAGTCATGTCCATGTAATTATATTCATTATGATCTGAAAGGCCAAACTGATCCTAGATGACATGGATAGTGGCCCCGACGTGGCCTTGGTGTTTGTGTGTGTGTGTATTAAACACAGCTGTTCCTGAATACAGTCCGGTCTGTTTCTTTGCTTACACAAAGCATATGGCTGGAACAAACACCGCTCTCTGTCGGCTCTGTTTAAATGTATCTTTCCGGATACATTAAGCACCACAATTAAGAACAGGGGAGAGATTTAATTCGACACAGATATGATTATAAAAATCTCTCAGTTTTTATCCACATTCTTTCCATCAAGTAAGGGGTAGTGAGTGTTCAAGGATATAGAAGATACAGACTATTCCTTAGCAACAGCATCTAGTGAACATTGGAGAGCTTCACTGTCTGTCCTGTGCACAGTGTTTTGGTTCAATTAAGCCCGGTTGATACTATATGCCTTTCTGAAAGGAAAATTCCACTCAAAGCTATCTTTTGGTATTTGTTTCCATTGTTGATATAGTCCCAAAATGTTTTGCAGTTCAGCAAGTTTTCAAGATATATATCTTTCAAAATATAGAAATACGATGCATTTTGGGACTATATCAACAATGGACTAATGAAACAAATACCCCAAAATTGTTTTGGGGTAGAATTTTCCTTGAACTGTAGGTCATGTGTTGTAATGTCGCTTCTTTTTTTAACTCTTGCTGAATTACCTTGTTTTTGATTTCAGCAGAACCAAATGAATTGCCTCTTGTGGGATCTTAGGCTCACTTGATTGGACGTGACTTGACTTCTCCCTCTGTGTTAGTCTATGCATCGTTCTACTGTCTCGATTGAGACCTCCAAAGTTTCCCTGCAGTGTTTTTCCATGTTCTCCCCACTGTGTTGTGTTAGGTGATGTAGTGGTCTGTTTTATTGAAACCGTGTCATATTGAACCCCCCCCCCCCCCCCCCCCTATGTTACATTAACCCCTCTCTCCTCTCTCCCCCTCTAGGTGGTACACTACAGCATGCCCACTTCATGTGCCTCAGAGCAGCAGAGGAGAGGAGGTTCGTCTGGGGGAAAGACAGCTGGTCCAGACCCTGGATGAGATGGGCAGGAGGCAGTCTCTGGACGGACAGACAGCTGGTCCAGACCCTGGATGAGATGGGCAGGAGTCACCTGGACGGACAGACAGCTGGTCCAGACCCTGGATGAGATGGGCAGGAGTCACCTGGACGGACAGACAGCTGGTCCAGACCCTGGATGAAATGGTCAGGAGTCAGTCTCTGGACGGACAGACAGCTGGTTCAGACCCTGGATGAGATGGGTAGGAGTCACCTGGATGGACAGACAGCTGGACCAGACCCTGGATGAGATGGTCAGAAGTCACCTGGACGGACAGACAGCTGGTCCAGACCCTGGATGAGATGGGCAGGAGTCACCTGGACGGACAGACAGCTGGTCCAGACCCTGGATGAGATGGGTAGGAGTCACCTGGGTGGACAGACAGCTGGTCCAGACCCTGGATGAGATGGGCAGGAGTCACCTGGACAGACAGACAGCTGGTCCAGACCCTGGATGAGATGGGCAGGAGTCAGTCTCTGGACGGACAGACAGATGGTCCAGACCCTGGATGAGATGGGCAGGATTCACCTGGACGGACAGACAGCTGGTCCAGACCCTGGATGAGATGGGCAGGAGTCACCTGGACGGACAGACAGCTGGTCCTGACCCTGGATGAGATGGGCAGGAGTCACCTGGACGGACAGACAGCTGGTCCAGACCCTGGATGAGATGGGCAGGAGTCAGTCTCTGACGGACAGACAGATGGTCCAGACCCTGGATGAGATGGGCAGGAGTCACCTGGACGGACAGACAGCTGGTCCAGACCCTGGATGAGATGGGCAGGAGTCACCTGGACGGACAGACAGCTGGTCCAGACCCTGGATGAGATGGGCAGGAGTCACCTGGACGGACAGACAGCTGGTCCAGACCCTGGATGAGATGGGCAGGAGTCACCTGGACGGACAGACAGCTGGTCCAGACCCTGGATGAGATGGGCAGGAGTCACCTGGATGGACAGACAGCTGGTCCAGACCCTGGATGAGATGGTCAGGAGTCACCTGGACGGACAGACAGCTGGTCCAGACCCTGGATGAGATGGGTAGGAGTCACCTGGACGGACAGACAGCTGGTCCAGACCCTGGATGAGATGGGCAGGAGTCACCTGGACAGACAGACAGCTGGTCCAGACCCTGGATGAAATGGTCAGGAGTCAGTCTCAGGACGGACAGACAGCTGGTCCAGACCCTGGATGAGATGGTCAGGAGTCACCTGGACGGACAGACAGCTGGTCCAGACCCTGGATGAGATGGGCAGGAGTCAGTCTCTGGACGGACAGACAGATGGTCCAGACCCTGGATGAGATTGGCAGGATTCACCTGGACGGACAGACAGCTGGTCCAGACCCTGGATGAGATGGGCAGGAGTCACCTGGACGGACAGACAGATGGTCCAGACCCTGGATGAGATGGGCAGGAGTCACCTGGACGGACAGACAGCTGGTCCAGACCCTGGATGAGATGGGCAGGAGTCAGTCTCTGGACGGACAGACAGATGGTCCAGACCCTGGATGAGATGGGCAGGAGTCACCTGGACGGACAGACAGCTGGTCCAGACCCTGGATGAGATGGGCAGGAGTCACCTGGACGGACAGACAGCTGGTCCAGACCCTGGATGAGATGGGCAGGAGTCACCTGGACGGACAGACAGCTGGTCCAGACCCTGGATGAGATGGGCAGGAGTCACCTGGACGGACAGACATCTGGTCCAGACCCTGGATGAGATGGGCAGGAGTCACCTGGATGGACAGACAGCTGGTCCAGACCCTGGATGAGATGGTCAGGAGTCACCTGGACGGACAGACAGCTGGTCCAGACCCTGGATGAGATGGGTAGGAGTCACCTGGACGGACAGACAGCTGGTCCAGACCCTGGATGAGATGGGCAGGAGTCACCTGGACAGACAGACAGCTGGTCCAGACCCTGGATGAAATGGTCAGGAGTCAGTCTCAGGACGGACAGACAGCTGGTCCAGACCCTGGATGAGATGGTCAGGAGTCACCTGGACGGACAGACAGCTGGTCCAGACCCTGGATGAGATGGGCAGGAGTCAGTCTCTGGACGGACAGACAGATGGTCCAGACCCTGGATGAGATTGGCAGGATTCACCTGGACGGACAGACAGCTGGTCCAGACCCTGGATGAGATGGGCAGGAGTCACCTGGACGGACAGACAGATGGTCCAGACCCTGGATGAGATGGGCAGGAGTCACCTGGACGGACAGACAGCTGGTCCAGACCCTGGATGAGATGGGCAGGAGTCAGTCTCTGGACGGACAGACAGATGGTCCAGACCCTGGATGAGATGGGCAGGAGTCACCTGGACGGACAGACAGCTGGTCCAGACCCTGGATGAGATGGGCAGGAGTCACCTGGACGGACAGACAGCTGGTCCAGACCCTGGATGAGATGGGCAGGAGTCACCTGGACGGACAGACAGCTGGTCCAGACCCTGGATGAGATGGGCAGGAGTCACCTGGACGGACAGACATCTGGTCCAGACCCTGGATGAGATGGGCAGGAGTCACCTGGATGGACAGACAGCTGGTCCAGACCCTGGATGAGATGGTCAGGAGTCACCTGGACGGACAGACAGCTGGTCCAGACCCTGGATGAGATGGGTAGGAGTCACCTGGACGGACAGACAGCTGGTCCAGACCCTGGATGAGATGGGCAGGAGTCACCTGGACAGACAGACAGCTGGTCCAGACCCTGGATGAAATGGTCAGGAGTCAGTCTCAGGACGGACAGACAGCTGGTCCAGACCCTGGATGAGATGGTCAGGACGGACAGACAGAGTCTGAAGAGGCTGGACCAGCACCTCATGGCACCCTGCAAGGAGAAACAGGGCATAGACTCTGACAGGTGGTTTATACCGGAAGATGAAAGAGACCGTATACGCTAGATCTTAGTTTCCACAGACGGACGGACGGACAGACACGCTCCTGTTATAGGATACCGACATTGTCACGACACGTACACACACTACAGACATAAAGCCACAGGTACACACATGGGATATACAGATTATTTTCACGTTCATTTAGAGAGAGATGCATGCTCTGTCACTCACACTCACACTAACACCTACTGTACTGCACTGTGGCTACAGCTTAATTTTTTTATGTGGTGCTTCTTGCTCTGGAAGACTGTAAACAGTCCCTGCCTTCTTGCGGGTGCTGGTAGACATCTCACAGCTGAAAGCCCTCCACCAACGCTGTGCTGATCACTTTCTGCTACATCACCTCCAGATCCTTCGCACCCACACACATACAAACAGACACACATACCGACACACACACACACACAAAAACACGGAACACACACACGCACAGTGCCTGGCTGGATGGCTGCAGTTCAATTCATGCCGTGATGCATGTGTTTTGAGACATTACTGTTGAGGCCTATGTGTGCGTGTGTGTGTGTGCGTGTGTGTGTGTGTGTGTGTGTGTGTGTGTGTGTGTGTGTGTGTGTGTGTGTGTGTGTGTGTGTGTGTGTGTGTGTGTGTGTGTGTGTGTGTGTGTGTGTGTGTGTGTGTGTGTGTGCGTGCGTGCGTGCGTGCGAGAACATGCTGAAGATGTTCAATGAGATCCACTACTGGGAGCATCTGCTGTTTGAGATCCCCCACTACAGTACGTATCTGACGTGTACCAGAGGAGAGAGGAGCTCCGCAGCATGACAGAGCGTACTGCTGGTGGTGTGAGACTACAACAGCTACACACACAGGGATTGACATTAAAGTCATGTCTGAAAGGTTACTTGCCCATCGGGTAAGTCAGGAGTTTTTTTTTTTGGTTCCCCGAAGATTGTTATCACGTGCCCAAAAAAAAAAAAAAAATGTGATACAATAAATTAGCTTCTTGGTATATAGAAAATACCAGAGCCCTGAAACAAGCTTCCAGAAAATTGGAACAGAAATGGCGCTCCACCAAACTAGAAGTTTTCCGACTAGCTTGGAAAGACAGTACCGTGCAGTGGGGAAGAGCCCCCACTGCTGCTCCATCAGCCTTTTTTCCCAACCTAACTGCGAAGAATAAGAACAATCCAAAATGTATTTTGGTTACTGTTGCAAAGCTAACTAAAAAGCAGCATTCCCCAAGAGACAATGGCTTTCACTTCAGCAGTGATGAATTCATTAACTTCTTTGATGAAAATATCATGATCATTAGAAAGCAAATTACGGACTGGTCTTTGCGTCTGCGTGTTTCTCCAAAGCTCAATTGTCCTGAGTACACAGAACTGCCAGGACTTAGGAGCAATGGAGACACTCAAGTCTTTTGATCCTGGATCTCTTGATACATTCACGAAAATAGTCATGTCCTCCAAACCTTCCAGCTGCATACTGGACCCGATTCCAACTCAATTATTGAAGGAGCTACTTCCTGTGCTTGTCCCTCCTATGTTGAACATAATACATGGCTCCCAAACTCACTAAAAGTGGCAGTAATAAAGCCTCTCTGTTCTGCCTGCAGCTATTGAACCCTGACCTGTTCACTGGACGTGCTACCTTGTCCCGGACCTGCTGTTTTCAACTCTCTCTTTCTCTCTACTCCACCTGCTGTGAAAAGCCAACTGACATTTACTCCTGAGGTGCTGACCTGTTGCACCCTCTACAACCACTGTGATTATATAACTGACCTATCTGGTCATCTATGAACATCTTGAAGAACAATCTGGCCTTAAATGCTGTGTACTCTTGTAATCTCCACCGGCACAGCCAGAAGAAGACTGGCCATCCCTCAGAGCCTGGTTCCTCGACATTTCTTCCTAGGTGACCTGCCTTTCTATGGAGTTTTTCTTTTTTTATTGATTGATTGAAGACATTTCAGCTTTTCATTTTTAATTAATAAAAAGAAAGTTAAACATAATTCCACTTTGACAAGGTATGACTCCAAGCACCCAGAAAAGGCTACCCTCCTTGATGTTATCCTCACAAATAATCCTGACATGTATCAGTCTGGTGTTTTCTGTAAATGACCTTAGTGATCACTGTTTTACAGCCTGTGTTCGTAATGGCTGCTCAGTTAAATGACCTTTCCTATTTAGTCATAGACGCTTGCCAGAAAAATATTTATGACCTGACTTCTGTAAATTGGTATAGAATCAGCTTGATCCCCACTGTCTAAGATGCTTGGACCTTCTTTTTAATATTTTCAGTGGTATTGATAACAAACCAGCCCCCATAAAGAAAATGTGAATTAAAAACAGTTTTAGCCCCTGGTTCGACCATTTGTAAGACTCTGATCGACAACACTGTTTGTGATAACTGCAGTTGTATCTAATCTTCAATTGTATCTTTAATTTGTGACACTGTCTTTTGTGTGTATTCTGTATTTTTCTGTAATGTTTTATGGACACTGCTATTTCCTTGTTTTGCCTTCTTGCCAGGTCTCTCACGCAAAATAGGTTTTATAACCTCAATGGGTTTTACCTGGTTAAATAAAGGTTAATTTTTTTTAAATGAAATGTTCTGGCACTCCACCTCAAGAATTCTATTTGGCGAAATCTTGGCACACGCATACTCAGGCTGACTGGCTTTCGTTCAGTCAAATGAGAAACAAGTGCACTCATGCTCTCCGGAAGGCTAATTAATGTTAGTTACTTTAAGGAACAGTTCTCTCTGTGGGTCTAACCCCAAGAAGTTCTGGAAAACGGTTAAAGACCTGGAGAATTAACCCTCCTCCTCACAGCTGCCCATGTCCCTTAACGTTGATGATGTGGTTGTTACTGACAAGAAGCACATGGCTGAGCACTTTAATCACCACTTCATTAAGTCAGGATTCCTATTTGACTCAGCCATGCCTCCTTGCCAGTCCAACATTTCCTCATTTCCCAGCCCTTCTAATGCAACTATCCCTGATGCTCCTCTCTCTTTTCCCCCTGCCCCATGGTCACTGAGTCTGAGTTGCTAAAGGAGCTCCTTAAACTGGACCCCAAAAAACCATCTGGGTCAGATGGTTTAGATCCTTTCTTCTTTAAGGTTGCAGCCCCTATCATCGCCAAGCCTATCTCTGACTTTTTTAACCTGTCGCTCCTCTCTGGGGAGGTTCCCAGTGCTTGGAAGGCAGCTACGGTGCATCCTTTATTTAAAGGGGGAGATGAAGCTGATCCTAACTGTTACAGGCCTATTTCTATTTTGCCTTGTTTATCAAAAGTGTTGGAAAAACTTGTCAATAATCAACTGACTGGCTTTCTTGATGTCTATAGTATTCTCTCGGGTATGCAGTCTGATTTCCGGTCAGGTTATAGATGTGTCACTGCAACCTTAAAGGTCCTAAATGATGTCACCATTGTCCTTGATTCTAAGCAATGCTGTGCTGCTATTTTTATTGACTTGACCAAAGCTTTTGATACGGTAGACCAATCCATTCTTGTGGGCCGGCTAAGGAGTATTGGTGTCTCTGAGGGGTCTTTGGCCTGGTTTGCTAAATACCTCAAAGAGTGGAGTGTATAAAGTCAGAATCACTGCTTTGTCAGCCACTTCCTGTCTCCAAGGGAGTACCCCAATTCTCGATAGGCAGTAGCAAGCTCTCTCATCCATTTATATGCAGATGATACAGTTTTATACTCAGCTGGCCCCTCCCCGGATATTGTGTTAAACACTCTACAACAAAGCCTTCTTAGCGTCCAACAAGCTTTCTCTGTTCTGAACACCTCCGAAACAAAGATAATGTGGTTTGGTAAGAAGAATGGTGTGATGACTACCTCTTAGGGTTTAGAGGTAGTCACCTCATACAAGTACTTGGAATTATGGCTAGACGGTACACTGTCCTTCGCTCAACACATATCCAAGCTGCAGGCTAAGCTTAAATCTAGACTTGGTAATCGCTCCTCTTTCTCCCCAGCTGCCAAACTAACCCTGATTCAGATGACCATCCTACCCATGCTAGATTACGGAGACATCATTTATAGATCGACACGGAAGGGTGCTCTGGAGGGGCTAGATGTTCTTTACCATTCGGCCATCAGATTTGCCAGCAATGCTCCTTATAGGACACATCACTGCACTCTATACTCCTCTGTAAACTGGTCATCGGTATACCTAACGCAAGACCCACTGGTTGATGCTTATTTATAAAACCTTCTGAGGCCTCACTGACCCCTATCGGAGATACCTACTGCAGCTCTCATCCTCCACATACAACACCTGTTCTGCCAGTCCCATTCTGTTAAAGGTCCCCAAAGCACCCACATCCCTGGGTCGCTCCTCTTTTCAGTTTGCTGCAGCTAGTGACTGGGCAGAGCTGCAAAAAACTCGAGCTGGTCAGTTTAATACCCACCTCTACAGTCAAAGACTCAATCATGGACACTCTTACTGACACTTGTGGCTGCTTTACGTGATGTGTTGTCTCTACCTTCTTGCCCTTTGTGCTGTCTGTACCCAAATATTGTTGGTACCATGTTTTGTGCTGCTACCATTTGTTCCCACCGTGTTGTCATATGTTGCTACCATGCTGTGTTGTTGTCTTAGGTCTCTCTTTATGTAGTGTTGTAGTGTCTCTCTTGTCGTGATGTATGTTTTGTCCTATATTTTTTATTTTAATCCCAGGCCCCGTCCCTGCAGGAGGCCTTTTTCCTTTTAGTAGGCCATCATTGTAAATAAGAATTTGTTCTTAACAGACTTGCCTAGTTAAATAAATGTTAAATAAATACAAATGATGGGGTGTTTTGTGGTGATCAGTGACAAAAAAATCAAAACGTGATCCATTTTAAATGCAGACTGTAAGACAACAAAATGTGGAAAAGTCATGGAGTGTGAATACCTTCTGAAGGTACTGCCATAAATTGTCTTTCACTTAAACCAATGGTTCACAAACTGTAGGGCTAGGGGGCTAATCAACGTAAGAAACTCAGTTTAGCTTCTTTTTTTTATATAGTGAAGTCAATTGGGCTTTCAGCTTACTGTTGAATGCACAAGGTGCTGTTTTGAAATTGGGAAGTATATCAGCAGTTTTCCTCTTGCCATTGCAGACCTTACAGAGAGCAATTTTATAACATGTCAGAAAAATCCAATTGATTACTAGCCCATGTCAGCTAATGTTTTTCCAGCTAGGTATTTTACCCCATTGATTTTGTTGTAATGTTTGAGTCACTCAGATACCACATGAACACACATAAGACATGACAAAATGTGTACAATTGCAGGAAACTAGCTTTAAAGCGGCAACAAAAAAAAATGTATAGAATTGCAGGGAACATCTACCTCTTTCTTTTATTGGAAGGGTTAAGGTGTTGCCCAAATTTGTATTTCAATGTTCCACCCATTTTTATTACAAAATAATTGTTAATTCACCGGATGTCAAGGTACCTCAGATTGGTAGAAAACCTTTACAGAAGGCATTGGGTGGTTTAGCTTTACCACATTTTCTGACATACTATTGGGCTGCAAATTTCAGAGGCCTTTTGTACTGGCTACAGACTGATCGTACTGGCCCGAGACCACTCTGGGTCCAGATGGAGTCTGAATCGTGTAAACCTGCTGCACTTTCCTCTGTGTTGTGCTCATCTCTCCCAATGTCCCGAGGAAAAAGTGTGTCAACCCAATTGTGAAACAGTTTCTCAAAATGTAAAATCAGTTCTGTTTAGCCTTTAGTCTTAGAGGCTTTTCTCTGTCAGGTCCAAACAATCAGAACATTTTATTTTGTCCATCTTTAAATGATGGGGCTTTTGGCATCTGGCTCTCACTAGGCCTCTCTACACTAGACCAATTATTCTTTGATGGTACGTTCACCTCTTTTGCTCAGCTACAGGAAAAGTTCAACCTCCCCCAAACCCACTTCTTCCACTATCTCCAGACTAGGAACTTTGTTGAAACTAAAACACCTGAATTTCCCCATAGGCCTGCAAGTACAGCTATAGAGAGCATTTGTTTGTTAAACAAGCTTCCTACGGTTGCAATTTCAGATTTACAGTGCATTCGGAAAGTATTCAGACCACTTGACTTTATGCTAAAATTAAAAAACAGATACCTTATTTACATAAGTACTCAGACCCTTTGCTATGATTCCATTGATCATCCTCGAAATGTTTCTAAAACTTTATTGGTGTCCACCTGTGGTAAATTCAATTGATTGGACATGATTTGGAAAGGCACACACCTGTCTATATAAGATCCTACTGTTGGTCCCACAGTTAGTTGACAGTGCATGTCAGAGCCATGAGGTCAAAGGAATTGTCCGTAGAGCTCCGAGATGGGATTGTGTCGAGGCACAGATCTGGGGAACGGTGCAAAAAATGTCTGCTTCATTGAAGGTCCCCAAGATCACAGTGGCCTCCATCATTCTTAAATGGAAGAAGTTTGGAATCACCAAGACTCTTCATAGAGCTGGCCGCCCAGACTAACTGAGCAATGGGGGGAGAAGGGCTTTGGTCAGGGAGGTGACCAAGAACCAGATGGTCACTCTGACAGAGCTCCAGAGTTCTTTGGTGATGGGATTACCTTCCAGAAGGACAACCATCTCTGCAGCACTCCACCAATCAGGCCTTTATGGTAGAGTGGCTGGACGGAAACCACTCCTCAGTAGAAGGCACATGACAGCCTGCTTGGAGTTTGCCAAATAGCACCTAAAGGACTCTGACCATGGGAAACAAGATTCTCTGGTCTGATGAAACCAAGTTTAAACTTTTTTGGCTTGAATTCCAAGCGTCACATCTGAAGGAAACCTGGCACCATCCCTACGATGAAGCATGGTGGTGGCAGGATCAATCTGTGGGGATAATTTTCAGGGACTGGGAGACTAGTCAGGATTAAGGGAAAGATAAATGGAGCAAAGTAAGCGAGATCCTTGATGAAAACCTGCTCTAGAGTGCTCAGGGCCTCAGACTGGGGCGAAGGTTCAACTTCCAACAGGACAACAATCCGAAGCACATAGCCAAGACAACGCAGGAGTGGTTTTGGGACAAGATGTCCTTGAGTGGTCCAGCCAGAGCCTGGACTTGGAACCCGAAATCAAACATCCTCTGGAGAGACCTGAGAAATAGCTGTGCAGCGGCGCTCCCCATCCAACCTGACAGAGCTTGTGAGGATCTGCAGAGAAAAATTAGAGTAACTCCCCAAAACACAGGTTTGCCAAGCTTGTAGCGTCATGACCAAGAAGACTCGAGGCTGTAATCGCTGCCAAATATGCTTCAACAATGTACTGAGTAAAGGGTCTGAATACTTATGTAAATGTGATATTTCTGGTTTCTATTTGAAACAAACCCATAATGTCAATCACTGCACACACATGCAGACATACACACACACACATTCCATCCTCACTCAGTATGAAGCAAATCAGACTGTAAGCCTGTGTATGCACACTGCCTGGGACCCTGTAAAGCTCAGCACACAACACTACTTCAGATTGAAGCCCACTCTGCAGAGCCTAGAGTGGAAGTCAATTAGCATGCGGCAGGCCATGTGTAGCACAATGCTCATAACTTATAGTAAGAAAAGGCCATAGGTCATGTGTTCATACTGTATCAACAAACTAATGCCTGGTTAGCTGTGTGTGTTTGTGTAATTCCCTGTAAAGTTCTGTCCCAGGGAATTTATGTTAAGTGCAGGAAACAAATTGAAGAAAAGACCACCAGTATTTTATGCATTTTTGTATACTAATGTGTTTATGAAACATAGCTGACTCTATAAACACTCATATTTGGTCCATCTGTGTGTGTGTATCTGTGTTTGTGTTTGTCTGCGTCCGTCCGTGTGTGTGTTCAGGATTATCGCGACGCTGTCTGCTGATGAGCTGGGTCTGTTGCGGGAGCATATCTGTTTCCTGGACAAGAAGATACAGCCGGGTCTCTCCAAGATGCTCTGGTTCTCTGAAGGGGCATCCAACTTCCTCATCAACGACTACAGGCTGGACGCCAACAAGGGCAGAACATGAACGCACACACACACACTCTGAGTGACATTAGTCGATACAGAGTTTATCCGGTTAAATAGGTAGTTAGAGCCTTTCCTAGAGAGCTACAGTGTGTAAAACAGCCAATTGAGCTATTCATCAAGAACTTAATTAGTTGAATCAAGCTTTTTCATGTTCGGCTGTAACAAAAACGTGAATACTTTGATGCTCTCCAGGACCAGGGTTGGTAGCCATTCGGTTAGAAGGACACTTCACTGCACTCATAGACAGTAAGCTGTAGTACAGTAGTGGTTAGAGAAAAGATAAGTATTGTACAGTAAGTCATTATTACATAAATCAGTACTATACAGTAAGTTAGTATTATGAAGATTAGTATTATACAGTAAGTCAGTATTGCATAAATCAGTATCATGCAGTAAGTCAGTATTACATAAATCAGTATTATGCAGTAATTCAGTATCATGAAGATCAAATTAAATGTATTTATATTGCCCTTCTTACATCAGCCGATGCCACAAAGTGCTGTACAGAAACCCCGCCTAAAATCACAAACAGCAAGCAATGCAGGTGTAGAAGCACGGTGGCTAGGAAAAACTCCCTAGAAAGGCCAGAACCTAGGAAGAAACCTAGAGAGGAACCAGGCTATGAGGGCAGGCCAGTCCTCTTCTGGCTGTGCCGGGTGGAGATTATAACAGAACATGGCCAAGATGTTCAAATGTTCATAAATGACCAGCATGGTCAAATAATAATCACAGTAGTTGTCAAGGGTGACACAGGTCAGCACCTCAGGAGTAAATGTCAGTTGGCTTATTTATAGCCGATCATTGAGAGTATCTCTACAGCTCCTGCTGTCTCTAAGAGAGTTGAAAACAGCAGGTCTGGGACAGGTAGCACGTCCGGTGAACAGGTCAAGGTTCCATAGCCGCAGGCAGAACAGTTCAAACTGGAGCAGCAGCACGGCCAGGTGGACTGAGGACAGCAAGGAGTCATCACGCCAGGTGGTCCTGAGGCATGGTCCTAGGGCTCAGATCCTCCGAGAGAGAGAAAAAGAGAATTAGAGAGAGCATACTTAAATTCACACAGGACACCGGATAAGACAGGAGAAGTACTACACATATAACAGACTGACCCTAGCCCCCCGACACATAAACTACTGCAGCATAAGTACAGGAGGCTGAGACAGGAGGGGTCAGGAGACACTGTGGCCCCATCCGAAGATACCCCCGGACAAGGCGAAACAGGCAGGATATTTCCCCACCCACTTTGCCAAAGCACAGCCCCCACACCACTAGAGGGATATCTTCAACCACCAACTTACCATCCTGAGATAAGGCCGACAAGGCGCCAACCCAGACAGGAAGACCACGTCAGTGACTCAACCCACTCAAGTGACGCACCCCACCTAGGGATGGCATGGAAGAGCACCAGTAAGCCAGTGACTCAGCCCCTGTAATAGGGTTACAGGCATAGAATCACAGTGGAAAGAGGGGAACCGACCAGGCAGAGACAGCAAGGGCGGTTCGTTGCTCCAGTGCCTTTCTGTTCACCTTCACACTCCTGGGCCAGACTACACTCAATCATATGACCCACTGAAGAGATGAGTCTTCAGTAAAGACTTAAAGGTTGAGACCGAGTCTGCGTCTCTTACATGGGTAGGCAGACCATTCCATAAAAATGGAGCTCTATAGGAGAAAGCCCTGCCTCCAGCTGTTTGCTTAGAAATTATAGGGACAATTAGGAGGCCTGCGTCTTGTGACGTACATGTAGGTATGTACGGCAGGACCAAATCAGAGAGATAGGTAGGAGCAAGCCCATGTAATGCTTTGTAGGTTAGCAGTAAAACCTTGAAATCAGCCCTTGCCTTAACAGGAAACCAGTGTAGGGAGGCTAGCACTGGAGTAATATGATCACATTTTTTGGTTCTAGTCAGGATTCTAGCAGACGTATTTAGCACTACCTGAAGTTTATTTAGTGCTTTATCCGGGTAGCCGGAAAGATCAGTATTATACAGTAAGTCAGTGTTACATAAATCAGTATTATGCAGTAAATCAGTATTACGTAAATCAGGATTATACAGTAAGTCATTATAACATAAATAAGTATTATGCAGTAAGTCAGTATAACATAAATCAGTATTATGCAGTCAGTCAGTATTATGTAAATCAATATTATACAGTAAGGCACTGTTATGTAACTCTGTATTTTACAGTACTGTGCTCTGCTCCTGGGCCAGGGTTTAGATATGCAGCTGTAAACCCTGTAGATACACTATAGCAACAGGATGTGGCTTTCTTAGCTCCCTGCTTTTACAAACCACCTCCATATCTCTCTCTCTCTCTCTCTCTCTCTCTCACACACACACACACACACACACAAAACAGACTGCTGTTGTTGTCATCATTCTGCGGTCAGCATTTTCTAGACCTATAAAAATTGGATCTGTGAAACGAATTCAGCTGCCAGCAGAAAATGCACACACACGCAGCCTGGTGCAAGCCGTGATGCATGTGTTTTGAGACATTAATGTTGTATCCAGTGTACAGAGGGCTATGTGTCTGTGTGCGTACGTGCGTGCGTTTCTCCATAGGGAAAAGGAGGGTAGGAGAGATGTATAGAAAAAGAAGGAGAGGTGGAGAGGAAGGGGGGGTTAGAGTACTGTATGACATATATATACACATAAACCCTTCTGCATTTCATTTGTATTCCATTCCAATGCCAAATAAGCTAATATTAGAAAGCAGGGGGGGGGGGGGGGGGGTTATGTGATACAAGGGTAAATGTATGGTAAGAGACACAGGAGAGTTTCAGCGCATAGCCTGGTTGCAGATCTGTAAGTGCTATAATTGCATGCGTGACAATGACTATAGGAGTTGGCAAGACAGCACAAACTGATCTAGGGCTGTTATGCTACACTGCTAGCTAACAGTATAATCATAAATTACGTGTTGTGCTAGTATACTACAGCGGGGGTTCCCAAAAACTTTTTCACTCGGGCATCCCTTTCATCATTGGGCAACTCATCTATTTCTATGGCGGAGAGAACATTTTGTAAGTTTAAAGCTTATTTCCTGCAATTCTATCCATTTTACAATGGAGTGGAGAGAATATTTTGCAGTTTTAAAGCTAATTCCCTACAATTCTACACATTTTGTCATGTCTATTGTGTGTTCATGGGATATCTGTGTGACTCAAACTTTATCACAAAATCAGTGGGCTACAAAACTTTAGCTGACATGGGTTAGTTACTCTGGGCATTTCTGGCACCAAATAGCTTTCTAATATACACAATGATGGGGAAAAAAGCCCCAAAACTGCAAATTCACTACCCAATTTCACAATTGCACCTTGTGTATTCTACTGTTACAGCTTTCAAGAGTCAGTTGAATGAGTTCCTTAAAATAAATATATATATATATATAGTAGAATATATGCTGCGACCAACTGCGACCACCCTGGCGACGGGAGCGCCCCATGGTTTGGGAACCCCGGTGCTACAGTAGGCTTTGCCGACATTGCGTTGGATGCTATGATGGTTCACTACGCTGCTACACTATAAGTAATGCCTTGTCTTCCAGAGTGTCGTTATAGGGGCTCAGGCAATCAGACAGGTTGAGCAGCAGCATGCATAATGAACACTAACGCTCATTTGCAGGGATTCATGCCACCGCACCGCGCCCTTCTCCCCCTCTCCCCTTTCCCCCTCTCCTCTCTCCCCCTTTCCCCTGTCTCTCCTCCCCTCTCCACTCTCTCAGGAAGTTTAAGATCAGGTTTGTGTCGAGCCAATGTCAAGATCTGTCGAGCCCAAAGTCAAAAAGGTCATTGTCTGTGAGTGCTGTTTTCCTTGTAGTAGCTAAGGGAGAGAGAGAAAATCTGCTAAAAAGATCTGAACTGACTCAGAGCAGCCCCTCTCTCTACTCCTGTCCCCCCCCCCCCCCCCCCCCCCCCCCCCAACTACTCTTCTCTCGCTCACGGAGGCTTATTCTGCGCGGCAGGCCTTATCCCCATGAAAGCCTTACATTTCGGAGATCGGAGTTGGGATCTGGAATTCTGAGTGAGAGCTGGATTACTCTCTATGAATTAGGTCTGGCTTCCAGAGCAATATGAGAGAAGAGCTAGTCATCTCTGCAGCTTCCCTCCTCTTCTGTCTTCGGGGTGTACAGGGATCTAGAATTTGAGGGGGACCAGCAGTGCCACCACCAGGCCCACCACCAGGCCAAGCTCCTGAGGCTCAGCTCAGCACATCAGGACATCGTGGCCATCATGCCCCAGGTCTATAAGATCTTCCTCACAGACGGGCCTGAGGTGTGTGTGTTGTGGTAGGGGATGGGTGTGTGTGGGAGAGTACCTATTCCCTGCTAGTTTCTGCTTACTTACTTTTTTGGCCTAATTTGTCCTCATAAAATAGTGGCTAGCAAGATAATTCCATGAGATGATTTCATTATAGAAAATGAAAACTGTCCATCCAGAAAATATCTTCATTAGAACTTCACCTGTGGATGAAATTACAAATAGATGCCATTAGGTGGTTGAGCGAGTAGATGATGGACTGATGATAGTGAATGTGCAGTGCTATCTACATAAGTGTGTGTGTTGTGTGTGTGTGTGTGTGTGTCTCTCTCAGATCCAGCAGCACTGGGTTGTACACACAGAGACGATGGATGGCATGTGGTCCCTACAGGAGCTGTCCAAGGCCATCAGCGGAGACAGCAAGACCTCACCCAACCCCCTCTTCTGTTCAGGGTGCATGTGGTGCTGGGCCAGGAGGCCCCCGGAGCCAACTCACAGGTACATATTCAAACAGACAGAAAAGCACACGCACTTAATCACATGCATGCACATGCACACACACACACACACCGTTTTTAAAACGTGTGCATAAGCATTGCAGATTGAAATAGACTTCAAGGCTTCAATAAAGAGATATTGATATTTCGGTCACGTTCACACTCAGTCTCACGAGGGATTCTGGCAATATTACTCCTACACGTACTAACACACACCCAAACAAAAGTCTCATGTTTGAAAGTCGAACAATGTCATCCGTTCTCAGTGTCTGATGACATTTGACATTGTAGCATTTCCACGGTCGCAGCGAGAGACACAGTCACACAGGTGGACACCTCCACACTATTTAGAATACAATGAAAGAGAACATTGTTTGTCCTTGTCTCACCAACACAGGGCATTAAGCAGCAAGCTTACATACGGAGAGCATTATACATCACCCTCACTTTATTTATTTCTCCCCCGCTCTCTCCCTCACTCCCTCCCCACTTTAGAAATCAGCCATGACATATGATTTAGGCTTAATGTATGTAACATACTGTATCTGCATCAAGTGATAGACTAAGAGGGTAGGGTTCAGAATGCTTTAACATGTTGCCATTCTCTATACAAGAGGATCCGTTTATGTTATTAAAACGTACACGATTAAAGTCATATTTCATCAAATCTTTATCCAGGAATCATGAGGGGAATGTAAAGTTCAGATAGGCTGTTGGATAATGATTGGAGTTCTTTAGGTCTTTGACTAGAGAGGCAGAACACGTTGGTTAGTGTAAGTGGCAATGGGTCGTGTTTTTGTCTGTCTGTCTGTCTGTCTGTCTGTCTGTCTGTCTGTCTGTCTGTCTGTCTGTCTGTCTGTCTGTCTGTGTGCGCATCAACAAGTAGCATTCTCCCCGACCCTTCAGAAGCTACCACAGACCGCGAAAAACATAATTTCTCAGCTGATCAGCACCATCTCTGTGTTCAAATGCCTCCCACACCTCACATGCAGACTCTCACAGAGGAAACCTGTTTGCTGCATCATAGGTAACACACAAACACATAGGTTAGATCCCTCTCATCCCTCTCCTGATTCTTGCCCTGTTCTTCAGTTCATTCCTCTTCTTTGTCTTCTCTTCTGACCCCTCACCTTTTCTCACCTCATCCATCTTTCATTTTTCACTCATTCTCTTCATATAGATCCCCTAGATTTCATTTAGTCTCTTCATCCTTACCCCCATCCCCCCTTCCCTCCTCCTCTTCATTTGCACTCCATCCTCACCCCCCTGTCCAGTATCACCCCTGCTCATCCCTCGTTACCATACCTCCTCCTCACCTTCATCCCCTGCTCCTTCACCCTCGCCTTATTCTCTCACAACATTTCCTAACCCCGTTCCTCTTATTCCATTTCTCTCCATCCTCTCTTCTCATCAATCCATTTTAATCAGCTCTCCCTGTCAGCTGTCTCCTGGGTTGAATGACAGCGGGTCTTCCACAGGGAGTAACAAGTCTCCCTCTGACTCTGGCTTTAATCAAACAGTCAGAAGATGGTGGACTGGAGTAGACCAGAGGTTGCTCTCCATGTGTGTATATGTGTGTGTGTGTGTGAGTGTGTCTGTCTGTCTCCAGCCATATCTCCATTGAGGGGGAATACTACAACTGTTAGGTTCTGAACCCTAATCAGCATGGTCTAGTTGATCCCCAGTGACACCCGCCAGGCTGTTAAATGTGTTCACTCATGAAAAGTGTAAGTGCCTGTTACAATGTGTCAAAAGGGTGTCAACTCACTGTATTTAACTATGTGTGGAAGCATGTGCTCTTATGTAGTCAAGTATACAGCACTCTATGTACCATATGGTGAGTTTGAGGTAGAAGGTGCTTTTATCAACTGATCTCAGATCAGGCTAATATACGCAACATTTTAACCATAGTCATTTGTATTTGTTTATCCTGGTTTGTCTCATTTAGATACAATTCTATTTCGCAAGAGAGGATGGAATGAATTTAAAGTTTAAACCAAAATATCTGACCTGGTATCAGTTGTTAGAATAGGTGCTTTTACCTCTTCTCTCACTTACTCCATAAGGTGATTCCTTTACACATCCCCCTCTCTCTCTCGCCAACCACAGAAAGATGAGGACATTTCCAACATAGCTGATCCTGTATCAGATGTTAGGAGCTTTGACCTATTTTATATGGTGATCCTCTCCATCTCTGACCCCAGAACAAGATGAGGAGATTGGCAAGATCCAGGCAGCGGGAGCAGCAGGGATGACAGCTAACACAGGCTTACCTGAAGCCCTGGGACAAACACAGAGAGATCCAGGGGATCAACAAGGACCCCTTCATCAAAAGACACCAGCGCCTCAACCCCCCCGTGTCCTCCTTCGACGCCGTCTTCGCCAGGTCTGGCAACATGGATAGGAAGGGGGAGGGGTGGTAGCTTGTTTGCCAGATTTGTTTCTGCTTCTGGCTTCAACCCATATTAGTCCAAAATTATACTTGGCCAACATTTGTGTTCTGCGTTCAAAACTGTATGAAAGTACAGTAAAATAAAATACAAAACAGATTTGAACAAAGGTCAGAATGAATTCAAAGAAAGACACATGTCTGATTGTTCTATCGACAAAGCTCAATAACAAAGTGCTGAGCCAGACCAGTATGTAGTGTACACGCATGGAGTGTTGACTCTCCAACGATTTACATAGCACTGTCCCAGACAAATCCATAAGACAATATTGCACACTCTCACTGTCTAGTCTGCAGGCTTAGACATGTTTACCATGCACATCCACATGACAGGATCTATATGTTCAACACTGAGGTCACATAGGAGAGTTGGGTTGGAGTTGGAGGTGGACCTTCAGAAGATAGTGTCAGATCCCTTCCCATCCATGAACAGTTTGCTATTCTGGAGAAGTATGATGTCACCGGGGACCAGGCTGTGAGTAGCACACACACACACCACACACGGATGAACACACATATGCACAGTACGTGCACACACACACCCAACCCCCACACACACCTCTAAGCCCCCTTCTCTCCCCCCAGGTGCAGGAGATGTTGGAGGGCCTGAATGGGTAGTAGGTGTGGTTCCAACAGGTGGTCATAGACAGTGACATCATGCTGGAGAATCACAAGGACAAGTTCAAGAGCAGCCTCGTCTTCTCAGCATAGCAGTTCAGAAAGAGAGATGCACCTGCTAGCACACACAGCCAAACACAGATAACTTATAGCCACACTTATAGCCATAAATACAGAAGATCACGTACAGATGCACATGAGGGTTGGCGTGAATTCCATTTGAATTCTTCAGAAGATTTAACTACAATTCCAGCTCAAAAATAGGGAAATCCATATTGAAACTTCTTGATTTGGAATTGTCATTAACTTCCTGAATTGACTGGATTGAAACAGAGTTTGGCCCAACCCTGCTATACACATGCACCCAGGTTTGAATCTCAGAGACTGTAAGGTATCATAACAGTAGCACCATAGGGATGCTTATGGAGCGATTTCAATGCCAACAGAAATTGTATTTGAATTTTATAATTTTGAATTTGTGTTCGGATATTGAATTGGAATTTGAGAATTTGTGTTAGGATATTGAATTCAATATTTGTTCATTCGTAATGCACAAATTGAATCATTACATTCCTAATTTGAACTTGTATTTCATGATTTGAAACTGATTTGAATGAATATTGCATTTTAAAATATAATTAAATATTCAAATTCAATATTTCTATATTCAGTTTCAATGTGGTAGATATTGCATTCGTTTTCTGGGTATCACATTTACAAACTATAATTTCAAGTTTACCAAAGTTCCATGAATTCATTTTCTCAGATGCATTCAAATTCAGATCCAAAACTGCTCTCAACAACATCGTGGTACTTTGCCAGCCAGGAAGTGTAGAAGAGCAATGATAAATCTAACTCCCTTCCAGCCAATCGCAAAGTAAAACAGGCTACCACCTGACCGCATTAATGGCTGTTGCGTTGAAGCAAGCGTCATCAGTGAGCATTCATATTAACTGACTCGTCTAAGAAAGGAGTTGTCTTTGATATTACACCAGATCAAGCACAATGTGGCGTGATGCCGCTGTACCACCGCTCTCAACGGTAAGTTTTAACTCTGTCATACTTTGACCACTCACAACGCTAAATATTGGAATGTATTATAGGGGGTAACTTTAGCTAACCAGCTAGAATAGGTTAGAGAAATACGTTGCTAACTTAGCTGCTTGTCAACTGCAATGTAAACTCTTGGGATAAGTACAACTAAGGGAAACTGTAACACATTGGTTGTTTCATTTTATTTAATCAGAGCAACCAGATCAGCACAAAACAGGCTTCTTATGGAGGCAGTTAGCTATGCTAGCAACAGTTTACCCCACACCATGGCCCGGTTAGCCAGATCCAGATGTTGAGATGTGTTAACATGTAGCCATGGTTTACCCCCCCAGTCTCATACAGTAACAGACACTATACAATGCATTTGGAAACTATTCAGACCCCTTGACTTTTTCCACATTTTGTTACATTACAGCCTTATTCTAAAATTGATTCTCATCAATCTACACACAACACCCCATAATGACAAAGCTAAAACAGATTTTTAGAAATGTTTGCAAATTATTTACGGAAGTATTCAGACCCTTTGCTATGAGACTCGAAATTGAGTTCAGGTGCATCCTGTTTCCATTGATCATCCTTGAGATGCTTCTAAAACTTAATTGGAGTCCACCTGTGGTAAATGCAATTGACTGGACATGATTTGAGAAGGCACACACCTGTCTCTATAGTTGACAGTGCGCGTCAGAGCAAAAACCAAGCCATGAGGTCGAAGGAATTGTCCGTAGAGCTCAGAGACAGGATTGTGTCGAGGCACAGATCTGGGGAAGGGTACCAAAAAATGTCTGTAGCACTGAAGGTCCCCAAGGTCTCCATCATTCTAAAATTGAAGAAGTTTGGAACCACCAAGACTGTTCCTAGAACTGGCCACCCGACCAAACTGCGCAATCAGGGGACAAGGGCCTTGGTCAGGGAGGTGAACAAGAACCCGGTGGTCACTCTGACAGAGTTCCAGAATTCCTGTGTGGAGATGGGAGAACCTTCCAGAAGGACAACCATCTCTGCACCCCTCCAACAATCAGGCCTTTATGTTAGAGTAAAACATGACAGCCGGCTTGGAGTTTGCCAGAAGGCGCGTAAAGGACTCTCAGACCATGAGAAACAAGATTCTCTGGTCTGATGAAACCAAGATTGAACTGTTTGGCCTGAATGGCAATTATCACGTCTGGAGGAAACCTGACACCATCCTTATGGTGAAGCATGGTGGTGGCAGCATCATGCTGTGGGGATGTTTTTTAGTGGCAGGGACTGGGAGACAAGTCCGGATCGAGGGAAAGATGAATGGAGCAAGGTACAGAGAGATCCTTGATGAAAACCTGCTCCAGAGTGCTCAGGACCTCAGACTGGGGCGGCGGTTCACCTTCCAACAGGACAACGACCCTAAGCAGACAGCAAAGACAATGCAGGAGTGGCTTTGGGACAAGTCTCTTAATGTCCTTGAGTGACCCAGCCTGAACCCAGACTTGAACCCGATCTAACAACTCTGGAGAGACCTGAAAATAGCTGTGCTATCTAATCACTCTGACTTCAATGCAAATGTATTCGAAAATCTAGTTAAACACTTCATGAGAGCCCATCAGCTCATGTTGTGCAACATTTCAATCGGCTATGCAATTGCACGAGAAATGTCACATGCGCCGAATACAACAGGTCTAGGTAGACCTTACAGTGAAATGCTTACTTACAAGCCCTTAACCAACAATGCTTTAAGAATAAATTTACAAAAAAAAAGAGAATAAAATATATAAAATAAAAGTAACAGATAATTTAACAGCAGCAGTAAAATAACAATAGCGAGGTTATATACAGAGGGTACCGGTACAGAATCAAAGTGCGGGGACACCGGTTAGTTGAGGTAATTGAGGTTACATGTAGGTAGAGTTAAAAGGACTATGCATACAGTAGTTAATAAACAGAGTAGCAGCAGCGTAAAAGAGTGGTCTGGGTAGCCCTTTGGTTAGCTTTTCAGGAGTCTTATGACTTGGGAAGCTGTTAAGAAGCCTTTTTGTCCTATACTTGGCGCTCCGGTACCGCTTGCCATACGGTAGCAGAGAGAACAGTGTATGACTGGGGTGGCTGGAGTCTTTGACAACTTTTAGGGCCTTCCTCTGACATCGCCTGGTATAGAGGTCCTGGATGGCAGGAAGCTTGGCCCCGGTGATGTACTGAGCCGTACGCACTACCCTCTGTAGTGCCTTGCGGCCGGAGGCTGAGCAGTTGCCATACCAGCCAGTCCGTATGCTCTCGATGGTGCAGCTGTAGAACCTTTGAATTATATATTATCACTTGTGAATGATGCCCAGCATAAGAAACAATGCCGTTTTTTTTGTGACTTTTTCAAATCATAGTCATGCTCCTCATGTAGCCTAGCCCATAGGCCTACATGTTTTGTATCACAATTACAGTGGCTGAATAACTTCTAAAAAAGTATGCCCATTAATCGGCTTTACAAGGTGTGTAGAGCCTAACTGGCATACATAAGAAGCGTGTGAGTTCCAAGTTTGGGGAAGATAATTTTCACCATAAAAATGCACCTTTATGATAAAAACATGACATGCATAATTGCATTTGCGGTTGCTTTTGATAATGGTGTTTTCCGTTAATGGAATATTTTCCCTTATATACTGCTACCATGTGTGCATTCCCGCACTTATGTGAAGAATTTGCCTAATAGTTATCAACATTTTAAGCTAAATGTTCTGATCTGTTGTGCCAGCCACACTGTGTAAAAAAAGTTATTTTGATGCTAGTGGTTGTATTAATTTGAGATCTATCGCATCCCACAACTGTCCCAGACTATGTATTTATTTCTCACACAGAGTAGAATAGGTCGACCTTAGTACGATAGGGGATAATAGATTGACATAAGCTAGTGCTTTTGCTGTTCATTAGGCCTACTCATCTTGTTGGCTGACGAAAAGGCCACTGGACACAAACAGCACGGATTTTTTTTTTAGGGTCCATTACGGCCACACAAAGGGGATGCCGCTGTGAGATTCTAGGCATTATCAAGTGCTTGTCAAATTGTGAATGAGTGACTGAGGTAGTGTGTATAGCCTGCGCAGAAAAACAACTAATCGGAGCTCATGCCTTTCAAGTGACTTTTTTAAAATCATCATTAGTCGCACCATGCATCCTTACAAAATATTCAAAATCAAAACATATTGCCCAACGTTTGTAGAACAACTAAAGTAAAATGAATAACTCTAAATTAAGCATATAGGAGTACCTATTTATTTGTTACCCATTCAAATCAAATACATTTTTTTAGTGTCACAAAAAAAGATAATGTTATTGAGGGTGTAGGAAAATGCTTGTGTTTCTAGTTCCAACAGTGCAGTAATATCTAAATTGGAGGAGAGACCTATGAGAGAGCTGCTGTGATGGTGCATGTCCTTTGGTGGTGGGTAGTCCTGTCACGGGCGACGTAAGAAGTAGACCAAAGTGCGGTGTGGTGAGCATACATTTCTGTTTAGTTGGGTAAATGTCTCCAACAAAACAAAAAAACGACCGTGAAGCTTCACACAGGCAATAATGCCTCTAACAAAACAAATTTTGGGGTAGGTTTTAATAGTCACAGTGGGTACAACATCTCCAAATACATTTCCTGATAATCTCAGTCACCATATCTGTGTGTTCATTGATGTTGTTCTCACAGGCTACCAGGAACATATCCCAGTCCGCGTGATCAAAGCAATCTTGAAGCATGGATTCCGATTGGCCAGACCAGCGTTGAATAGTCCTTAGCACGGGTACTTCCAGTTTGAGTTTCTGCCTACAGGAAAGGAGGATCAGATTTACCGAAGGGAGGGCGGGGGAGGGCCTTGTAAGCATTTCGAAAAGCTAAGTCGTAGTGGTTCAATGATTTCTCAGAACGAGTGCTACAGTCAATGTGTTGGTAGAACTTTTGTAGCGTTTTCCTCAGATTAGCTTTTTTCCACAGATTAGCTACAATAAATGCGGCCTTAGGATATGTGGTTTCCAGTTTGCATAGAGTTGAGTGAAGTTCTTTGAGGGCCGTAGGTGTGAGGGCCCGCCATGCTTCACGGTGGGAACCACACATGCAGAGATCATCCATTCACCTACTCTACGTCTCAGAACACACACACAGGCTCAGTTTTTGATAGTGCAACTCTAAGTAATAGTACAGATGAAAAATGATCATGCCTACTGCACATCTTACTGTAGAAAGTATTGGTGAAAAAAAGTCCAAGTTGGAACTGTTTCTGTTAAAATACAATAACTATTTGTTTATTCAGAACTGGAATATGCTGATTGACCAAATCACACAGGTTCAAGTTTTTAACAAGCATGTCTATTCTGGACTCTGGTTTTGACAGTGTAACATGGAGGTGATGCTCAGCATTGCGTCTGTTTCTGTACATGTTTTTTAAGTATACCTGACTCGCATAGGTATGTGGTGCCAAACTGGTTCAGAACATCTACTGCTTTCTCAGTCAAGCAGGAGACCGCTTCCTGCTGTAGATCAACAACCCAGACCTGTGTGAGTGGGTTTGCCTCTAAAAGCATCTTGCTTCAGTTTATTCCAGTGCAGAATAAAAAATTATTACTTGTATTTTAACAGCAACAGTTGCAATCAATAATTTCTACAATAAAATGTACAGTAGACCTGATCATTTTTCACCTTCATCTGTGTAACTGTTATTTACGGTTGCTACTGTAGCTTGCTGTGGCTAATGTTAGCTATTAGATGTGTACAAGGTCAGGGGATTGTTTGGAAGAGAAACTCGCATCGACTAGTATGAGAGATAAAATGACAACAATGCCTTGCTAGATGACTGACTTTTCCACTGTGGGCGCAATGTTTCCTGAAGCATTCTTCCCTGTTCTGAAAGAACTCCCTGGGTTTACCCTCATGCTGTGGATGTTTTACTAATTTGTTCAGTATGAGAGACTCATTACTAAGCACTTCCCTGCACAAAACACATTGTGGGCATTCCTCATTATTTCTCAAAGTGTGTATGAAACCAAGAGAGAAACTCATCGCTGTATTTGCATTTCATGACGATTGAGTTCAGTCAGAACTTGTGGCTAGCTTGAGTCCATTTGATGACAGCGGTGAGAGATGGCGAGTGGGAATGACAAGTCAGTGGCTGACAGCACATCATCTGCTGCTGAACGACAGCGCAGCAGCGTGTGGGTCGCGGAGTGATCTTCAAGAAAACTGCAGAAAAAAAGATCAGGTAAACCGTGAAGCCCACGGGCATCTCTCACTTGCGCAGCTGACAAACTGAGCAGAGATCACTGCTAACCAGAGAGTGCACTGAACAGTGAGTGCATTTTCACTTTGACAAATCAATTCCAGTAATCAATTATATAATTATACATTTACTCTGACCAATTGCTACCCAACATGTGTTGTGACCCATACTTTAAGAAAGGATGGTCTATACATCTGACCAAAATGTAATCATTTAATGAGGATGTCAAAAAATGTCACTACTTTTTGCCCACTTTAAACTGAGTTGGAGTGCTTGCTTCTTTATTTGTCTGCTAAACCAACTCTAGGGGGCAGGGCACTGCCTGGTTGCCAACAAACAGTGTACATATGTTACTGTATGAGACTGGGGGGGTGGTAACCATGGCTACATGTTAAAACATCTGGATCTGGCTAACCAGGCCATGGTATGGGGTAAACTGTTGCTAGCATAGCTAGCTACCTTCATAAGAAACCTGTTTTGGGCTGTTATGGTTGGTCTGATAAAAAAATGTAACATCAATCAATGTGTCACACTTTGTCTTAGTTTTAGTTTTGACCTATTCTAACAAACTAACCACCTACTGTATCCTGCATTCAACTAATTAGCTTCGCGAGTAATCAAAGCATGACGGACAGTTAAACCGTGACAGTGGTGGTACATTGGCATCGCACTACATTGTGCTTGATCATGTATAGCCTAATATCAAATAAGAGTCCTTTCTTAAAAGAGTTGGTTAAAATGACTGCTTCGTGCTCAGTACTGTCTTGCTTCTTCTGCCAGCAAAAACAGTCGATGCAATGGCCATTAATGAGTTCAGGTGGTAGCCTTAGTAACTTGGGAATTGTCTGGAAGGGAGTCAGATTTATCCTTGTTCTTCTACTTCTCCTGTCTGGCAAAGTACCAGCATGATGTTTTAGAGCCATTTTGAATCTGAATTTAGAAATTGAATATTAAAACTGAATGTAGTGTTCATATAATTCAGTTTCAAATCATGAAATGAAAGTTCATTTTAGGATTCATTTTGTGCATTATAAATACCAAATATTTCCTAACACAAATTCAAAATGATAAAATTTGAATTAAATATCCTAAAACAAATTAAAATTCAATTTATTTCAACACTTAAAATGCTCCAATGATGCTGTGTGTGGTGTGTGTGTGTGTGTGTGTGTGTGTGTGTGAAGCTGGGTTGTCTTGGTTGACTGATCCTCCCAGCTGGTCCATGACCCCCCCCCCCCCCCTCTCCAGACATGTTCTCTGTTCATTTCTGTAAGAAGTGTTGACAAACTGAATATGCCTTGCTGTCTGTTTATACTACATCCATGCATATGCCACCAGAGGTCTCTTTACAATCCCCAAGTCCAGAACAGAATATGGGAGGTGCACAGTACTGCATAGAACCATTCAGGAATCAAGTGTAGCTGGAGCTGGGCCTGTGTCACGGGCGTCGTAAGAAGTAGACCAAAGGGCGGCGTGGTTAGCGTACATTTCTGTTTATTTAGGTAAATGTCGCCAACAAAACAAAGAAACGACCATGAAGCTTAACACAGGCTATAATGCCTCGAACAAAGTACCCGGAAGGTTGCTAGATCGAATCCCCAAACTGACAAGGTAAAAATCTGTTGTTCTGCCCCTGAACAAGGCAGTTAACCCACTGTTGTAGCAGAGGTGTGGACTTGAGTCACATGACTTGGACTCAAGTCAGACTTGAGTCACAAATATGATGACTTGCAACTCGACTTTAACACCAATGACTCTTGACTTGGGCTTGAGCCTTATGACTTGACCTGGCTTGATACCCAAGGCCAAATATAAAAAATTATGCTATTTAAAAAAAAAGTGTGCTGTGCTTCAACTCTTCATTTAACGGATTACAGTTTGAATCGGACAGCAGCCAATCAAGTTGTGCCAGCTGAGAAAAAGTTGTGCGTGGCAGTGCCGAGGAAAGTTGGCAGGTGAATTCAGATAGAGCTCTTGGAGAGATGATACCCAAAATTATTATTTTCGGATAGAAAAACTAGCTGTATCAACAAAAAACGGATTGTAACTTGCACAACATGCGGGAAGGAAATTACAGATGGAGGTGCAACAATTTCCAACTTTGTTCGACATTTGAAGCTGCACAAAGAACGGTAAGTCGTGGTTAATATAGCCGACAGCTATATATTTTATTACTTTACTAGTGTATCATGTAGGCTAACGTAACGTTAAATCAATGAGCCTCCACACAGTCAGTCAGTGCGGGAACGTGATCATTGCACCCAAGATTTAGCTACAACTGGCTAGGCAGTTGGTAGCCTAAATCCTGCCTGATGTTACTGCTGTTCCTAAAACTATTGACATGCATTAGCCTACTGTAACCACACAGAGAGAGAGTGTGTCTGTCTGTGTGTGTGTGTGTGTTAAGGTTGGGCGATTGTGTACAAGACTACATCGCCCGATTGCGCCCCATAGCAATCCTCGATAGTCGATCACTATTGGGTGTGTGTCTTTGTCATGGCTACCCATGTGTTTCCATGGAAATATAATGTCAAAGTGGAAAGTAATAAAAATATATTTTTAAAAGCATTCATGATTTGCGTAAATGTAATATAATATTACTCTTGTTAAACATATGAAATGGTATTACATTTGGTGAAGAGCACATTATGACTTGTTTAGGACTCAACAAAGTGTAGGACTTGAGACTTGACGGTCTTGATTTGAGACTTGACTCGGACCTGCCTGTCTTGACTTGAGACTTACTTGTGACTTGTAAAACAATGACTTCGTCCCACCTCTGGCTCGTAGGCCATCATTGTAAATAATAATTTGTTCTTAACTGACTTGCCTAGTTAAATAAAGGTTAAATTAAAAATACACTTGTTTTTAAATATGTTGTTTATATGTAAGTGCCTTAATGTGTTTGGAACACAGGAAGAGTAGCTGCTGCCTTGGCAACAGCTAATGGGGATTCCTAATAAATGCAAATCTGTCCTGGTCTGCCATGATGCAGAGCTGCAGCCCCTCTCCTCAGCCTGGTGGTGAAAAAATACAGTAGCAGCAGGCTGCTCCATACTGTTCTTATTTTCTCTGTCTCTCTCTCACCTTCTCTTTTCAAATTTTCTCATTGGAAACACTTTTCTAAGCATTGGAAACACGTGTTTACTTTGCCAAAGCAAGTGGAAGAGACAATAAACAAAAATCACAAATTAACAGTAACCATTACATTTGCACTTGTTTTTGAAAGAAAAGCAAAAAAAAAATTCCATTTAAAATAACATCAAATTGATCAGAAATACAGTGTAGACATTGTTAATGCTGTAATTGACTATTGTAGCTGGAAACGGCAGATTTTTTATGGAATACATACTTAGGTGTACAGAGGCCCATGATCAGCAACCATCACTCCTGTGTTTCTAGCACGTTGTGTTAGCTAATACAAGTTTATGATTTTAAAAGGCTGATCATTAGAAAACCCTTTTGAAATTATGTTAGCGCAGCTGAGAACGGTTGTTCTGATTAAAGAAGCAATAAAACTGGCCTTTAGACTAGTTGGGTATCTGGAGCATCAGCATTTGTGGGTTCGATTGCAGGCTCAAAATGGCCAGAACCAAAGAACTTTCTTCTGTAACTCTTCATTCTATTCTTGTTCTGAGAAATGAAGGCTATTCCATGCAAGAAATTGTCAAGAAACTGAAGATCTGGTACAATGCTGTGTACTACTCCCTTCACAGAACAGCGCAAACTGGCTCTAAATAGAATAGAAAGAGGAGTGGGAGGCCCCGTTGCACAACTGAGCAAGAGGACAAGTACATTAGAGTGCATAGTTTGAGAAACAGACGCCTCACAAATCCTCAACTGGCAGCTTCATTAAATAGTACCCGCAAAACACCAGTCTCAATGTCAACAGTGAAGAGGCGACTCCGGGATGCTCTATAAATATTATTTTGTGGTGCCCCGACTCTCCTAGTTAATTACATTTACATGATTAGCTCAACCAGGTAATATTAATTACAGATAAATTATTTTATAGAATAGCATGTCATATCACTTAATCCGGCATAGCCAAAGACACGACATAGCCTTGCTACTCTTTTTTCAAATGTCTTTCTACTGTTGTTTTTATTTCTTTACTTACCTAAACACACACATACATATACCTTTTTTTTGGCAGCATTGGTTAGAGCCTGTAAGTAAGCATTTCACTGTAAGGTTTCATGACGTTGTATTAGTTAATGTGACGACTGTTGCTCATCGAATGATTACAAGTTTCTAATTACGTGATTAACTGAATCAAGCAATTATAAACTCATTAACCTGGCGCACCATGGGAAAACAAGTTTTTATTGAGTTTCTATTTCCCAAATTATCTCAAAGAATATCAGAATATCAATTTTTACAACAGCCGCTAATTAACCAGTTGCCTCGAACAGTCTCGTTCTGAACGTCGTATAGCCTGTGAATCTGCAAGGACCTGGGTCCCACTAATGAGTTCGTACCACACCAATCTTAGTTTAATATTTATTTACTAAAAAGCTACAATTATGATAAAAGATACACATAGACTAAACACATTATAGGCTATTGATTAGAACTTAGTATAACGGGCCAACACACTGTGGCGCGGCGTGTTACCCACAATGGGAATTTCAAAAGAGAGAGAACGGAAAGAAGTACACGAGAAATATACATTTGGGTGAATTTGTCAGCTGTGCTATTCTAACCCTAGCCTTGCCTCAAACTGCCGCTCTTATGGGTCAGAATACAATGATTTAATTACGTGGGAATGATCTCAGGGGATTCTCTGCGTAGGCCTTCAGCTGTTCAATGACGCGCTACTCCGGAGCACCTCTCTGACCGTCTTCCCGGTGTCAGTGTCCTTTTTGGCTTAGGAGTCTGTTCCCTCATCCCTTTCTCTGGAAGGGGTCTTCTGAGGCCAGACAGCTCTGTAGCTCATAGCTCACAGCATAGGAATGAAACCCTTTAGATACCACGATTCGATGGGAGATGGAGGCTAGGTGGTTCGACTTGAATTCACCCGCTTAAAAGGATTTCTTTGTCCTCAAACTTGAGTTGCGTTCTGGGTTTGTTGACTTTTTAAGACCCTGCTGCATCTGGGGTCATGTAGTCCTGTTGTAAATTCTATACTCACAGGTTTTATACCCTTGGGTCAGAAGTGGGCGTAGCCGCCTTTAGGGCAATTCTCTGGGCATACCAAGTTAATGAGGCACGGGTTAGGTTTTTCTCAAATCCCATTTTAGACAACTACCTTAACATTTCATCTTCCCCAAAGCATTCTCTTTGATTTGGATATTTTCCATACAACGTACAATGTATAAACATCAAACATATACTAGGAAAACCCTTCACATTACAATGTTTTCGTAATAACGTCATCTATTAACCTTTAATAACAGAACAAAAATGACATACATTTTCATAGTCCATCTATCGTCATGACCACCATTGTGGCTGACGAGAACCATTGTTCCAAAGTCCCTTTAGTTCATGTTTAATGTTCTGAGGCTGGTTCTCTATAGTGACAGGACAAAGGAATTTGTGGGGCCATAAAACCCCCACGTCTTCAGACCCCTAGATCTCTCCTCCTCTGTTAGGGTTGAGAGATAATCTGTAGGGTTGTGGTCTCCTGTAACCTGACCTGATCAAGACAGTCATGACAAAGGTTTACATCTGTTGTATTCGGCGCACGTGACAAATAAACTTTGATTTGATGCTCCAGATACTCAACTAGTCTAAAGAAGGCCAGTTGTGTTGCTTCTTTGATCAGCACAACAGTTTTCAGCTGTAATAACATCATTGCAAAAGGGTTTTCTAATGATCAATTAGCCTTTTAAAATTGTAAACTTGTATTAGCTAACACAACGTGCAATTGGAACACCGGAGTGATGGTTGCTGATAATGGGCCTCTGTACGCCAATGTAGATATTCCATAAACAAATATTCAGTTTCCAGCTACAATAGTCATTTACAACATAAAAATGTCTACACTGTATTTCTGATCAATTTGATGTTATTTTAATGGTAAAAAAAGCTTTTCTTTCAAAAACAAGGACATTTCTAAGTGACCCTAAACTTTTCAAATGTCATGTTATGTCTATATACAGTGTTGTAATGATGTGCAAATAGTAAAAATGAAAAAGAGGTAAATAAATAAACATAAATATGGGTTGTATTTACAATGGTTTTTGTTCTTCACTGGTTGCCCTTTTCTTGTGGCAACAGGTCACAAATCTTGCTGCTGTGATGGCACACTGGTATTTCACCCAATAGATATGGGACTTTATCAAAATTCAATTTGTTTTCATGTTCTTTGTGGGTCTGTGTAATCTGAGGGAAATATGGGTCTCTAATATGGCCATACATTTGGCAGGAGGTTAGGAAGTGCAGCTCAGTTTCCACCTTATTTTGTGTGCAGTGTGCACGTAGCCTGTCTTTTCTTGAGAGCCAGATCTGCCTTCGGCGACCTTTCTCAATAGCAAGGCTATGCTCACTGTCGTGAATGTATTCTTATTAATCTGATTACTTATTTATTTAATCCACTAACGATGTTTAATTGTTACCCGATTTACATTAATCATGTAACAATTAACCCATTATGCATTTGGGGCACCACAGAAGTGGTTGTTTAAAGAGTCACCATCTCCCAAATTAAACTCTATAAGGTCTTTACCTGTCACATCCATAAAACAGTCAACATATTAATCATAACCTCTTTTAATATCATCATTCTAAGAAGTCTTAACCTCATGCATCTACAAAAACCCCAGCCTTACTCATGATTCAGGACTACACCAATTGGTTAAATTATTTATTTACTAACTGAGAAACAGAATAACATACACACTCACTTAATACACGAGAAGAAGGTCCCTAGCGGACTGACAATATGACGGCTTGTTACCACAGAGATGAAGGGGATGGAGAAAAAAGGACACTTATCGTGGATACATTTTAGAACTATTTTCACATGAATCATATACTTTGCACACGAACCGCCGCCCGTTTGGAATAAGAAATCATGAATGTATTTACTTGTGTATGTCTTTGTTCACCATTTATCTCTGTCAGAACTAAGCCTTCCTAGGAAGGATGTGGATTGGCCTTTCAGCGGCACGGTGGTAAGGCTCTGATTGTCCAAAAGGGTCCTGACCCGTCTTTTCTACTGTTGTTCACTCTGGAAGATAGCCAGCCATGTCGATGTTTCCCATTGGTGGTGATAGTCGGAGAATACAGTGATTTGAGACTCGTAGTAGGATAGTTTTACCTAGATTAGTTTTATCAATATCCGACTAAAGGACAGCTAACCAGCAGTACCTATGATTGTCTTGGATGCGAGCCTCTCACCCACACCTCGTGCCGATTTACTCAGGGTTCAGGATTCAGACCACTTCACACGCACAGATGCCACACGGCAATGTTCCGGTCCAAAAAGGAAGGTGAGTTTATTTCTTCACCTCGTGTTGAGGTTCAAAGTTCCAACCATTTCAAATGTGTAGCTTCCGTTTCCTGATCTCTGAGATTCAGCGTTTAAACCACTTTAGACGTGGGCTGCAACTCCCTGTCTCTTATGTTCTAATGTTAATCTCTGTGGGCAATCCATTTATGCACTCTGGCCGAAGGGGGCGGTTCCATCAGGCTGATACACTCTTTGACCTCAAACGGGGCGTGGCTACTTACTGTGCAAAGGATTTACGATTGCAGGAAACAGCAGAGGGAGCCCCCCCCCATCCACATTGACGGGACAGTAGTGGAGAAGGGGGAAAGTTTTTTAAGTTCCTCGGCGTACACATCACGGACAAACTGAAATGTTATATAAATCAAATGTATTTATATAGCCCTTTGTACATGAGCTGATATCTCAAAGTGCTGTACAGAAACATAGCCTAAAACCCCAAACAGCAAGCAATGCAGGTGTAGAAGCACGGTGGCTAGGAAAAACTCCCTACAAAGGCCAAAGCCTGGTTCCTCTCTAGCTTTCTTCCTAGGTTATGTGGGGTGGCCAGTCCTCTTCTGGCTGTGCCGGGTGGAGATTATAACAGAACATGGCCAAGATGTTCAAATGTTCATAAATGACCAGCATGGTCAAATAATAATAAGGCAGAACAGTTGAAACTGGAGCAGCAGCACGGCCAGGTGGACTGGGGACGGCAAGGAGTCATCATGTCAGGTAGTCCTAGGCATGGTCCTAGGGCTCAGGTCCTCCGATAGAGAAAGAGAGAATTAGAGAGAGCACACTTAAATTCACACAGGACACCGAATAGGACAGGAGAAGTACTCCAGATATAACAAACTGACCCTAGCCCCCCGACACATAAACTACTGCAGCATGAATACTGGAGGCTGAGACAGGAGGGGTCAGGAGACACTGTGGCCCCATCCGAGAACACCCCCGGGTAGGGCCAAACAGGAAGGATATAACCCCACCCACTTTGCCAAAGCACAGCCCCCACACCACCAATTTACCATCCTGAGGCAAGGCCGAGTATAGCCCACAAAGATCTCCGCCATGGCACAACCCAAGTGTGGGCGCCAACCCAGACAGGAAGATCACATCAGTGACTCAACCCACTCAAGTGACGCACCCCTCCTAGGGACGGTATGAAAGAGCCCCAGTAAGCCAGTGACTCAGCCCCTGTAATAGGGTTAGAGGCAGAGTATCCCAGTGGAAAGAGGGGAACCGGCCAGGCAGAGACAGCAAGGGCGGTTCGTTGCTCCAGAGCCTTTCCGTTCACCTTCCCACTCCTGGGCCAGACTACACTCAATCATATGACCCACTGAAGAGATGAGTCTTCAGTAAAGACTTAAAGGTTGAGACCGTGTTTGCTTCTCTTACATGGGTAGGCAGACCATTCCATAAAAATGGAGCTCTATAGGAGAAAGCCCTGCCTCCAGCTGTTTGCTCAAGGCCTGCGTCTTGTGACTGTAGCGTACGTGTAGGTATGTACGGCAGGACCAAATCAGAGAGATAGGTAGGAGCAAGCCTACCTTGCCTACCATGTAATGCTTTGTAGGTTAGCAGTAAAACCTTGAAATCAGCCCTTGCCTTGACAGGAAGCCAGTGTAGGGAGGCTAGCACTTGAGTAATTTGATTTTTAAAAATTGTTCTAGTCAGGATTCTAGCAGCCGTAATTAGCACTAACTGAAGTTTATTTTGTGCTTTATCCGGGTAGCCGGAAAGTAGAGCATTGCAGTAGTCTAACCTAGAAGTGACAAAAGCATGGATACATTTTTCTGCATCATTTTTGGACAGAAAGTTTCTGATTTTTGCAATGTTATGGAGATGGAAAAAAGCTGTCCTTGAAATGGTCTTGATATGTTCTTCAAAAGAGAGATCAGGGTCCAGAGTAACGCCGAGGGCCTTCAGTTTGATTTGAGACGACTGTACAACCATTAAGATTAATTGTCAGATTCAACAGAAGATCTCTTTGTTTCTTTGGACCTAGAACAAGCATCTCTGTTTTGTCCAAGTTTAAAAGTAGAACGTTTGCAGCCATCCACTTCCTTATGTCTGAAACACATGCTTCTAGCGAGGGCAATTTTGGGACTTCACCATGTTTCATTGAAATGTACAGCTGTGTGTCATCTGCATAGCAGTGAAAGTTAACATTATGTTTTCGAATGACATCCCCAAGAGGTAGAATATATAGTGAAAACAATAGTGGTCCTAAAACGGAACCTTGAGGAACACCGAAATTTACAGTTAATTTGAATGGACAAACCATTCACAGAGACAAACTGATATCTTTCCGACAGATAAGATCTAAACCAGGCCAGAACTTGTCCGTGTAGACCAATTTGGGTTTCCAATCTCTCCAAAAGAATGTGGTGATCGATGGTATCAAAAGCAGCACTAAGGTCTAGGAGCACGAGGACAGATGCAGAGCCTCGGTCTGATGCCATTAAAATGTCATTTACCACCTTCACAAGTGCAGTCTCAGTGCTATGATGGGGTCTGAAACCAGACTGAAGCATTTTGTATATATTGTTTGTCTTCAGGAAGGCAGTGAGTTGCTGCGCAACAGCCTTTTCTAAAATCTTTGAGAGGAATGGAAGATTCGATATAGGCCGATGGTTTTTTATATTTTCTGGGTCAAGGTTTGGCTTTTTCAAGAGAGGCTTTATTACTGCCACTTTTAGTGAGTTTGGTACACATCAGGTGGATAGAGAGCCGTTTATTATGTTCAACATGGGAGGGCCAAGCACAAGAAGCAGCTCTTTCAGTAGTTTAGTTGGAATAGGGTCCAGTATGCAGCTTGAAGGTTTAGAGGCCATGATTATTTTCATCATTGTGTCAAGAGATATAGTACTAAAACACTTGAGCGTCTCTCTTGATCCTCGGTCCTGGCAGAGTTGTGCAGACTCAGGACAACTGAGCTTTGAAGGAATACGCAGATTTAAAGAGGAGTCCATAATTTGCTTTCTAATAATCATGATCTTTTCCTCAAAGAAGTTCATGAACTTATCACTGCTGAAGTGAAAGCCATCCTCTCTTGGGGAATGGTGCTTTTTAGTTAGCTTTGCGACAGTATCAAAAAGGAATTTTTGATTATTCTTATTTTCCTCAATTAAGTTAGAAAAATAGGATGATCGAGCAGCAGTAAGGGCTCTTCGGTACTGTCTTTCCAAGCTAATCAGAAGACTTCCAGTTTGGTGTGGCGCCATTTCCGTTCCAATTTTCTGGAAGCTTCCTTCAGAGCTCGGGTATTTTCTGTGTACCAGGGAGCTAGTTTCTTATGAGAAATGTTTTTAGTTTTTAGGGGTGCAACTGCATCTAGGGTATTGTGCAAGGTTAAATTGAGTTCCTCAGTTAGGTGGTTAACTGATTTTTGTCCTCTGGTGTCCTTGGGTAGACAGAGGGAATCTGGAAGGACATCAAGGAATCTTTGTGTTGTCTGTGAATTTATAGCACGACTTTTGATGTTCCTTGGTTGGGGTCTGAGCAGATTATTTGTTACAATTGCAAACGTAATAAAATGGTTGTCCATAGATAAAATGAATCACTAACCTTTGATCTTCATCATGACACTCACAAGACTTCATGTTACACAATACATGTATGTTTTGTTCGATAAAGTTCATATTTATATCCAAAAATCTCAGTTTACATTAGCGTTTTGCTTCCAAAACATCCAATGATTTTGCAGAGAGCCACATCAATTTACAGAAATACTCACAATAAACATTGATAAAGGATACAAGTGTTATGCATGTACCTTCAGATAAACTTCTCCTTAATGCAACCACTGTGTCAGATTTCAGAAAAGCTTAACCGAAAAAGCACACCACACTAAAACAAGCCATGCAGATATCCGCCATGTTGTTGAGTCAACAGAAGTCAGAAATAGCATTATAAATATTCACTTACCTTTGATGATCTTCATCAGAATGCACTCCCAGTAATCCCAGTTCCACAATAAATGTTTGTTGTGTTCGATAAAGTCCCTCATCATTTATGTCCAAATACCTCCTTTTTGTTCGCGCCTTTAGTTCACAAATCCAAATTCACAATGCGCAGGCCAGGCGAAATGTCCCAAAAATCCATTACAGTTCGTAGAAACATGTCGAACAATGTATAGAATCAATCTTTAGGATGTTTATAAAATAAATCTTCAATAATGTTCCAACTGGGGGAATACTTTGTCTTTAGAAATGCAATGGAACGCGACTACCTCTCACGGGGGTGCTCATGGCACTCTGGCAGACCTCTTACTCAATCATCTCTTATTATCTCCTCCTTCACAGTAGAAGTCTGAAACATGGTTCTAAAGACTGTTTACATCTAGTGGAAGCCTTAGGAAGTGCAATGGACCAAATTTACACTGTATCTTGGATAGGCAAAGAGTTGAAAAACTACAAACCTCAGATTTCCCACTTCCTGGTTGGATTTTTTCTCAGGGTTTTGCCTGCCATAGGAGTTCTGTTATACTCACAGACATCATTCAAACAGTTTTAGAAACTGTGTTTTTCTATCCAAATATACTAATACTATGCATATCTTAGCTGATGGGCCTGAGTAGCAGGCAGTTCACTCTGGGCACCTTATTCATCCAAGCTACTCAATACTGCCCCCAAGCCGTAAGAAGTTAAAGAACTAGAAGCACAAGCATTTCGCTACACTCGCATTAACATCTGCTAACCACGTGTATTTGACCACTACATTTTTTTTGATTTGCAAGTTCTCTTATGCCTCTTAAAATTGCTTTCCTATCTTAACAAAAATACTTTAATTCGTCCATTCCCTTTTTAATGACATCACATCAAAATAAAAACCAATGTGACATTAGTTTTCTATAGATCCCCAATGATCATTCCCCACATTCCTATTATAGAATTATTGTTCCACTATCCACTTTTGACTGTGTTAGATTTTTTTTTATGTTAAAGCCTGTTAACTTGTTAGGGCTGCAATCCCGTTACCGGGAGCGATATGACACCAGCCAGTGTACGTGCAGGGCGCCATATTCAAAAGAACAGAAATCTCATAAGTAAATTTCCTCAAACATACATGTATCTTATATCATTTTCAAGGTAGTCTTGTTGTTAATCCCACCACAGTGTCCGATTTCAAATAAGATTTATGGGGAAAGCACCACACACGATTATGTTAGCTCACCAACAACTCACTAAAATACACAGCCAATTTTACCAGCCAAAGAGAGAGAAAAAGCACATATAGAGATAAAATGAATCACTAACCTTTGATAATCTTCATCAGATGATACTCATAGGACTTCAAGTTACACAATACATGCATGTTTTGTTTGATAAAGTTCATATTTATATCAGAAAATCTGAGTTTACATTGGAGCATTCCATACACTAGTTCCAGAAACATCCAGTGATTTTGCATAGCCACATCATTCAACAGAAATACTCATCATAAATGAAGATGACAATACAAGTTATACACATGGAATTATAGATATACCTCTCCTTAATGCAACCACTGTGTCAGATTTCAAAAAAACTTTATGGAAAAAGAAACCCATGCAATAATCTGAGACGGCGCTCAGAACAATAGAAAAAATTTGCCTCCATGTTGGAGTCAACAGAAACCAAAAAATACATGATAAATGTTTACTTACCTTTGATGAACTTCATCAGAATGCAGTCCTAGAAATCCCAAGTCCACAATAAATGCTTGATTTGTTCAATAATGTCTGTTATTTATGTCCAATTAGCTACTTTGGTTAGTGTGTTTGGTAAACAATTCCAAAGTCAGTAAGCGAATCCCCTATAACGTGACGAAATGTCCAAAAGTTCCGTAAAAGTCAGTAGAAACATGTCAAACGATGTACTGAATCAATCTTTAGAATGTTTACATACATCTTGAATAACGTTCCAACTGGAGAATTAGAATGACTTCAAATGAGCGGTGGAACGCAGGTCCTTCCCTTGTGAACGCTCATAGTGAAAGCTTGGTCAACTCGTGGCAGTGGTGACTATTTCATGTTTCACTCGACCCCCCTTCACATTAGAGTCATCAGACAAAGTTCTATTGACTGTTGACATCTAGTGGAAGGTGTAGGAAGTGAAAACTCATCCATATCTCAATGTAATTTCATTGAGAGCTAGGTTGAAAAAATGCCACCCCCAGAAAAAATCCAAACATGAAGTGGAATTTCTCAGGTTTTTGCATGCAATATGAGTTCTGTTACACTCACAGACATAATTCAAACAGTTTTAGAAACTTCAGAGTGTTTTCTATCCAATACTAATAATAATATGCATATATTAGCAACTGAGACTGAGGAGCTGGCCGTTTACAATGTTTAGGGCCAAATAGCATTCTAGTTTGCTCATTTTTTTTGTTAATTGTTTCCAATGTGCCAAGTAATTATCTTTTTGTTCTCTCGAGTCTAATTGTGTTGTTGTCCTGGGGCTCTGTGGGGTCTGTTTGTGTGTGTGTGTGTGTGAACAGAGCCCCAGGACCAGCTTGCTTAGTGGGCTCTTCTCCAGGTTCTTCTCTCTGTAGGAGATGGTTTTATTATGGAAGGTTTGGTTTCCTTTTAGGTGGTTGTAGAATTGAACGTCTCTTTTCTGGATTTTGATAATTGGCTGGTATCTCCCTCTCTCTTTCTCACTCCCTCTCTATTCTTCCTTCTCATTCACTCTCTGTAGTGTATAGATGTGTGGATCAGAGAAGTATCAGAACCTGTTTATGGAGATCATCCCCCATTCTGACTGTGCCATAATTCATCCTTCCTTTTATTTATTATGTTATTACCGGTTTCCATAAAAAAATGTGTTTGAAATCGTTGCTACTCCACACACACACACGCGTGCGCACACAATTCTATGACTCAAAACAAAGACAGAGTACCAAAGAGGACAAACCACTGTCCTACTTTTCCTTTACCTTGTTCATGAGAACACAGAGAGAGACGTGTGACGCCTTGTTGTTTTTGTCATGACAGAGTTCCCATCTCTCCTTCTGGCTCTCACACTACTTTCTCTCACCACGTCTGAATCCAAACTTTTACGCTTTCAACACATCTAAGAATGTGAACCACTCCCCTCGCCCTCACTGTGGGAAAGTTGTGCACGTTACATTGTGCACCTTAGCACCGTCAAATTCATCACTTCAAGTTCCACAAAGTCACCTCACTTTGTGTATTCACAATTCTATTCTATTTTTCTTCTTCTTTTATCCCCACAATTCTATTTTACGGTTCTATTCCAGAACTCATTGAGAGTTGTTTCTCTCACCTCAGCCTTCCCTTCCCTTCTGCTCAGATCTAGTTGAGAAGAGAATGGGGCCAATGTTTGGAAGGTGAAAACAATGGTTGTGAATGTAGCACTAGGCAGGTTAATGTGGCCAGGAGGAAGCCTTTGTCCTCTGGGACATTAGTATTCAGGTCCAGACCACCACCATACTCACGCACACATACACACACGCTACAATAATATCCCAGTCATTTGGGTTAGCCACATCACATTAATTCTTTGTGTGAAGGGCACATCACAGTCAAAGATAAAAGGAGTTAACTGGTCTGATGGTTTTGTATAGAGACGATATCAATATCTCATCAAAAATACTTATCTCTGTCTGTGAATAGTATATAAATAAAGACCATCAACCTCCCATAAGCCAGGTGTACACTACGCGATGTTGGTCAAGATGTAGCTGTCCCAGACAAGTTTTTGAGATAGGAGACAAAATCCCCATGTCGTTGCCTTCTTGGCAGACGTCACCGACGCTCGTTTAAAGTAAGCGGGTCAGAGACGCAATCTGAGGGCTACCGATCCTGTCTTTGAGCACCCCCAAACGTCCTGATACTTTCAAACGTTCAATTTTATCGGCACAAAATCTGCAATGCTCTTGTAGTGTGAGATGTGCAACGACACGTTTGGAGAACGGTGATCAGCAATAGCCAATGAGTGTTTGCCATAGAAGAGGCCAATGATAATGATGTACTGCATCACCCAGAATGTGTGGACTCTCAAGCAGGAGCTATGATTACTACTCTGTGTTTGTACTTGCCTTTAACCAAAGCCAAAGTGTGAAATCGTTACAGTTTGTAAGTTCACAAGCGATGTTATCCATTTCAAAATATATTGGCTAGATTAATTCTGTATGGCAAGCGTGAATGTCCGACTGAAAACGTTTGAGGCTGCTTTGAGCCACAGCTCGTTCTAGCTACGATCTAATCACATTATCACATCATTGTTTTCGCGAGACAGTGTGATATGGAGAATCCTCACGACCAAGTGAAGAATCTTGTAGTGTTTGACCCCACCCTATGTGCCACATTGTTTAGTGTGCGCACCACTACATTGGCAAGACTAAAAACATCAAAAAAGATGGTCATTTTAATGTGAGGGGCTCAGCAATGTTAACATTTGGAAAGTCATGTATGCCCGGCAATAGCCTTAGAAAGCACTAGGCAACTCAAGTCTGATCCCAGACCTGTCCTGTTTGGCGTGACAATGACCATAGGAGTCAGCAAGACAGATCAAACAGACCTGGGACCAGTAGAAAAAAAGGAGGAAGGGAAGCGCTGCTAAGGTACACAATAGTAGATTTTGGTAGACAGAAGGTGCTCTTTGGTAAAAGGGGTAAATTGGTCATCAAAAAGAGAGGACCACCAAGGCACTCTTCATATAATTAATTAAAACACCTTCATTTGTATGGAAATGGAAACAATGGAAACAAAGATGAAAAACTCTGAACTGTTTCGGCTGCTTGGCCTTCGTCAGGGAGACCTGGGACCAACCCAATGCCACACGTACAGTATAGAGATCTCTCCAGTCCATCCAGGATCCTGTTATGGAATAAATCTGTTATTCCTTCATTACATCTCCAGTCACTCTACTGCAGTACCATTGTGTCTGTAACAATAGGAGCAGGAAGGAAGCTCAGTGAAGGGTCTAATTGAAAGCAGATAAGAGGCTGTGGTACAATGGTGGTGGGTCTGTCTGTCTGAAGCTGAACGTCTTGCCTGTAAGAGCCTGGGAGTATAGAAGCTTAGAAGTGAGGCTGGGGGGACCCTGTCGAAGGGCAGTGTGTGTGGTGGTGAGCGACTTAGCAGGGGCCCAGTCTGGGAAGTGGAAGAGAAGGGGTGGTTTTATGTGTGTAGATCAAATATCTCCTAAATCAAAGCTGTCGTGTGACAGAGCGGGGCGGGGGGGCTGTGGGAGTTCGAGGGCTTTGTGGGGATCTGACAGGGTCCGACTGGGGGACCTGGTACCCTAGCCAAACCCTCTTTCCCACTCTCGCTCTCTGTCTCTCTCACAGGGCAACAAAGGTGTTCACATCTCTCTCTCTTACTCTCAATTCCATTTCAAATTAAGGGGTTTTATTGGCATGGGAAACACGTTTACATTGCCAAGCAAGTGAAATAGATAAACAAAAGTGAAATAAACACAACAATAGACATTTCAAATGTCACATTATATATATACTATATACAGTGTTGTAATGATGTGCAAATATGTCATGTATACTCCCTCTCCGGCCTCTATGTCATCAGACTGCTGATTATCCCACACACCTGTCACCATCGTCTGGAGCACCAGTGCCTCATGACACTCACCTGGACTCCATCACCTCCTTGATTATCTTCCCCATATCTGTCAGTCCCCTTGGTTCTTTCCTCAGGTGTTATTCATGCTGGTGCATTGTTTGTGGCGGCAGGGTAGCCTAGTGGTTAGAGCATTGGACTAGTAACCGAAAGGTTGCAAGTTCAAATCCCTGAGCTGACAAGGTACAAAATCTGCCGTTCTGCTCCTGAACAGGCAGTTAACCCACTGTTCCTAGGCCGTCATTGAAAATAAGAATTTGTTCTTAACTGACTTGCCTGGTTAAATAAAGGTACAATAAATAAAATTGTTTGTTTATTGTTTTGTTTATTTAAATAAAACACTCACTTTTTATTTATTTTTATTTCACCTTTATTTAACCAGGTAGGCTAGTTGAGAACAACTTCTCATTTACAACTGCGACCTGGCCAAGATAAAGCAAAGCAGTGTGACAAAACAACACAGAGTAACACATAAACAAATGTACTGTCAATAACACAATAGAAAAATCTATGTACAGTGTGTGCAAATGTAGAAGAGTAGGGAGGTAAGGCTGTGCGGTCTGTTTGTGTTTGTGAACAGAGCCCCAGGACAAGCTTGCTTAGGGGGCTATTCTCCAGCTTAACTTCTCTGTAGGTGATGGCTTTGTTATGGAAGGTTTGGGAATCGCTTCCTTTTCTGGATTTTGATAATTAGCGGGTATTGGCCTAATTCTGATTTATTTGGTGTTTTACATTGTACACAGATATTTTTGCAGAATTCTGCCTGCAGTGTCTCAATTTGGTGTTTGTACCGTTTTGTTAGTTCTTGGTTGGTGAGAGGACGCCAGACCTCACAACCATAAAGGGCAATGGGTTCTATAACTGATTCAAGTATTATTGGTACTCTCTCTCACTCCATCTCTCTATCTTCCTCAACCCCCCCCCCCCATCCTGCTCTTTATTTCCCCCCTCTCCCTCTGGGGTCCAACTGTGAAACAACATGAATGGCGCAGAGGGAGGAACACTTCTTCTCTACTTCCTTTACCCCACACTGTTGAGTTAAACAGCCCAGATTACCATCGCTGATACAATCACACTGTTTCTCTTCTGTGAATAGTGTGAAATCTGCTCATGGTTACTGCACATTACATAGTCACTTTCACTGCTATTGAATTAACATCTGCATGTACTGCGTATACCTGCAGGTCCGTTTGTCAGTGTGGTGACGTGTGAGTCAGCCCTGGAGAAGGAAGCAGCGCTGAGAGGCCAGCTGGACACACTGAAGGAGATGGAGAAAGGAACCACCCGCCACGGCCTGGGCATCTTCCTCTAAAGATATACAGACCCTGGAGAAGATACTGTTACTGTGGCATACTTAACCCTCCAAGAACAAGCTGCTCAGTGATGGTCATCTGATGGTGTGTGTGTTGTCGTCTTCGGTCTACCTGCGATATATAGCCTAGTGAAGTCGTTTATGCTTCATAAGTCTTGTTGTTCTTTAATGCAGCAGGTGTGGGAGATTACTCAGCAGTGGGTTAATTAGTAGGTTAGAGTTAGTTAACTGGTGATGTGTGTGTTGTTTGTCTAGGAATCTCGACTGTGGGAGATCACCAGGCGTTGGGATGCCCACTGGAATGAGTGGAAGGCGGGTCTGTTTGTCACCCTGCAGACAGAGAGCAGGGGAGAACCCCGCCCAGGCCATAGTCAAGAATACACAAACTCAGCAGAGAACTCTAGGTCGGGCTAACTCGACTACACTTGTAATTTTATTCTACTCTATATTCGATCACTCTTTGCTTAGCCCTAAACTGCTGTCCTATGTAGCATGATACCGACCAAATTCCTTGCTTAGTTCCAAGTACTGTATCTTTACAATATTTTGTAGAATATATATATTTGTTGTACATATGATCATAATTTTAACTTCTTGAAGCAGTTTATAATGCAGTCATAATGCAGTTGCTGTTGTTGATGCTGTTGTATGTCGGCAAGATAATCAGTGGGAGATCGCAGACTTCTCTAAGAACAGTTCAAGAGGACCATCCCTCCTATGTTTGACCTGAGGAACCCAGCCATGAGAGACCGGTAAAGGAATCAATGGCATAGCCCTGACCTCCAGTACTAGTGTAGGAATCCTCCTGACAAAATACATGTATTCATACTTGAACAGAACGGCAGTAGGCCTACAGTATGTTCAGTACATAGCCTTCACCTCCAATACGTTACAGATCCCCTCATTGACTAACAGTGAGGAGAAAAGCATCTGCTTAATGACTAAAATGTCAATGTAATGTAGACAGTCATTCAGTCGAGTGTCCTTCTCCCAAGGTCCTGTCTCTCTGTACAATCATTTCCAAACTCAGCAGGGTTTTCTACAATATCTCTATCCAGTATGTATATACCTCCCTGTGGATTTCTAATCCTTCAGCTTTTCCTCAGTTCTAACCCATCCTTTTTTCCCCAACCCTTCCCCAGTTCCGTCCTCACACTGTGCAGAGCCGAGGGGGCTGGCGCCAGTCCCCACCTGGAGGAATGTGGGCTCCCCCAAAAATATTTCACTCACAGCGGTGCTCCTAACTCCTCCTCAGCTACCCTCTGATTGGCTGTGGCGTTCCCAAAAAAACATTCCTAACTTCCTATCCATCCAACTCGATCCGGAATGTTTTGACAAGGAACCTAAAGAGGAGAGAGGGTGAGAGAGATTTCCATGATAACATTGTGGCTAATCAGCAGTGATGTAACCTTCTGAATGATCCCTCCTGACTAGGCTGCTCTCAGGGGAATAGATGAAAATAAACAGAGGTTTACGTCTGATGAAGGGAGGGGAAAAAAGCTAGAGATGATAAAAAAAATGTGACAAAACAGAAAAGTCAGAAAGAAAACATATTTTCAATGCCCTCTGCTAGGTCCCAGTGTGCACAGCGAGACTCCGTGGGGGTGGAGGGAGAGAGAAGAAGATGGTGTGGTTGGGTTGTGTGTCTCGTCTGTAGTTAAGGAAGGGAGGGTGTCTTGTGGTTAAAGTCAAGTATGGCTAAGGCACCGTGGTGCCGTTTGTCTCTAAGGGGTTTCCTAGTGAGCGGAATCCAAGCTGTGATTAAATGGCAGAACATAGCCAGAGGCTGACTTCTGGCACAGATTCCTTATCTATCCTCCTCCTCCTTCATGTCACCTCCTCCTCTTCCATCAATACTCCTTCAATTGATAAAAGAAAAATATATATATTATTTTTGGAATAAAAAAATAAAAAGTATGATTTTTGTAAATGATATCATAAATAGGACTGGTGGAGTTATGTCACACATGCAGCAAACAAAAACATATGTAAATGTCTGCTCTAACCAAAATTATAACCAACTAATTGCAGCATTACCGCAAAAATGGAAGAGGCAAGAAGAAGGGGGAGAAAGTAAGCAACTTGTCTGTCGGCCCTGCATTAAACACCACAATTGGTAAATAAAGACCAAAATTGGTTAAAGAAAATTGTGATGAATAAAAAAGTATACCTGTTTCATTTCAGGACCAAATAATTGACAGCTGTGCCATATACAGTGCATTTGGAAAGTATTCAGACCCCTTGACATTTTTCACATTTTGTTACTGTTACAGCCTTATTCTAAAATTGATCAAATAAAATAAAAATCCTCAGCAATCTACACAGAATACCACAGGGGCGCAAACGAGTCACCTTTCAGGGGAATTTGCCATTTTGAATCTAATAGGGGTGACCTACCTGATTCTTGTAGATCAAATGAGAAAAGTTTGGGGGGTGGGGGGGCTTTGGATCACTACTGGCTGTATGAGAACGAGTGATGCGTGTTTGGAGCAATACTGGCTGTATCCAAGGCTCAGCCAAACGTTTACATATCAGCAGAATGCAGCGACTGAAGAGACAACCAATGTGCTAGTTACAGCATCAGCGCGCGTCTAGAAAGACAGCTTGTCAATTACAGCAGCACGTCCACTGAACGATAACGAAGAGGTAGGTGAGAAGCCTGACGAGTGAGAAGGTGATGAAGTGTACATCATGAGCTGTAGCCGAAAAACAACTGGCATTTGGAAAGTTTGAGGTGAGGGAGAAAGTGTGGTGGAACAAGTATTGTTAGCATTGTTAAATATCTTGCTAGCTGGATCGAATTCTCTGTTAGCTAGCCAGAGAAATATTGAGCAACATTAGCCAACTTAACTGATCAAATAATTTTGTTTATGGTGTGAAAATTAGCTGGCTAATAAAGTCAGTCAGCTATCATTAGGTAGCTAACGTGACAACATCAGATGAGCTAACTTTAGTAACCAAACCAATTCGCTATCGTATTAACTGGTATATGACTCCTTGCAGTTCCTCAAGTTATAATGCATTAGTTGCTTACTGGACCCTGGCAATCTGTGTGAAATGTTAACTATCTAATGAACGAACTACTATCTATGAACTAATGTTTTCCCTCTACAGTATGTGGTTAATTTTCAGAATAAGAGAATTAGGTGAAAATGAGGCGTTGCTTGTTAAACAAGTGGATTCAGGGATCAAGTGTAGCTGTAGCTGGGCCTGGCTTAAGTTGGATGCCACTATAGAGGTGAAAGGAACACAACACACTTTCCCTATGTCTCTCTTTTTCAGTCTCTGGATAAAAGGGGTATGCCAGATGTCCTCTCTGCCTGAAAGAGATCCGTTATGCCAACAAAGTGTATCAGGCTCTGCTGGAACATTGTAGAACAGATGTCCGCAGGCAGAAAGTGTACAATGTAATAATGTGTAGCTCAAAGATCTTGCTTTTGTTGTGTTGAATTTGACAGTAACACGTGTGTGTGTGAGTGAGGAGGGATTTATAAAATGTTTTACTCAGTGAACGTTATTTTTGCACAGATGTAGCCTTGTGCACTTGATCGATGTCTGCTGTAGTGGCCACTATAATAGAGCAAAAATAGAATGCCTGTTTGTTTCATTCTATTTCTACTTTAAGATGTTTTTTTCCCAAGTGCAATATTTAGATGTGTGTGGTCACAAGCATTCTATTATAAAGGCTGTCATGGTAATAATCATTATATTATAAAGGCTGTCATGGCTAACTGAAATATTAGTGGATTGTTTTTTTTCTCTAAAGTGACATTTGCAGTAAAGTCTAGGTAACAAATAACATTGGATTGATTTCTTTACAGTTTTTAGCTGTGAGTTAGGTTCACATGAACCACTTTTTATTTTACACACAGAGATGGGTCGTGTATCAAATCAAATCAAATTTATTTATATAGCCCATCGTACATCAGCTGATATCTCAAAGTGCTGTACAGAAACCCAGCCTAAAACCCCAAACAGCAAGCAATGCAGGTGTAGAAGCACGGTGGCTAGGAAAAACTCCCTAGAAAGGCCAAAACCTAGGAAGAAACCTAGAGAGGAACCAGGCTATGTGCGGTGGCCAGTCCTCTTCTGGCTGTGCCGGGTGGAGATTATAACAGAACATGGCCAAGATGTTCAAATGTTCATAAATGACCATCATGGTCGAATATTAATAAGGCAGAACAGTTGAAACTGGAGCAGCAGCACGGTCAGGTGGACTGGGGACAGCAAGGAGTCATCATGTCAGGTAGTCCTGGGGCATGGTCCTAGGTCTCAGGTCCTCCGAGAGAGAGAAAGAAAGAGAGAAGGAGAGAATTAGAGAGAGCACACTTAGATTCACACAGGACACCGAATAGGACAGGAGAAGTACTCCAGATATAACAAACTGACCCTAGCCCCCCGACACATAAACTACTGCAGCATAAATACTGGAGGCTGAGACAGGAGGGGTCAGGAGACACTGTGGCCCCATCTGAGGACACCCCCGGACAGGGCTAAACAGGAAGGATATATCCCACCCACTTTGCCAAAGCACAGCCCCCACACCACTAGAGGAATATCTTCAACCACCAACTTACCATCCTGAGACAAGGCTGAGTATAGCCCACAAAGATCTCCGTCACGGCACAACCCAAGGGGGGGGGGGGGGCGCCAACCCAGACAGGATGACCACATCAGTGAATCAACCACTCAGGTGACGCACCCCTTCCAGGGACGGCATGAGAGAGCCCCAGTAAGCCAGTGACTCAGCCCCTGTAATAGGGTTAGAGGCAGAGAATCCCAGTGGAAAGAGGGGAACCGGCCAGGCAGAGACAGCAAGGGTGGTTCGTTGCTCCAGAGCCTTTCCGTTCACCTTCCCACTCCTGGGCCAGTCTACACTCAATCATATGACCCACTGAAGAGATGAGTCTTCAGTAAAGACTTAAAGGTTGAGACCGAGTTTGCGTCTCTGACATGGGTAGGCAGACCGTTCCATAAAAATGAAGCTCTATAGGAGAAAGCCCTGCCTCCAGCTGTTTGCTTAGAAATTCTAGGGACAATTAGGAGGCCTGCGTCTTGTGACCGTAGCGTACGTGTAGGTATGTACGGCAGGTCCAAATCAGAGAGATAGGTAGGAGCAAGCCCATGTAATGCTTTGTAGGTTAGCAGTAAAACCTTGAAATCAGCCCTTGCGTTGACAGGAAGCCAGTGTATAGAGTCTAGCACTGGAGTAATATGATCACATTTTTTGGTTCTAGTCAGGATTCTAGCAGCCGTATTTAGCACTAACTGAAGTTTATTTAGTGCTTTATCCGGGTAGCCGGAAAGTAGAGCATTGCTGTAGTCTAACCTAGAAGTGACAAAAGCATGGATTAATATTTCTGCATCATTTTTGGACAGAAAGTTTCTGATTTTTGCAATGTTACGTAGATGGAAAAAAGCTGTCCTTGAAATGGTCTTGATATGTTCTTCAAAAGAGAGATCAGGGTCCAGAGTAACGCCGAGGTCCTTCACAGTTTTATTTGAGACGACTGTACAACCATTAAGATTAATTGTCAGATTCAACAGAAGATCTCTTTGTTTCTTGGGACCTAGAACAAGCATCTCTGTTTTGTCCGAGTTTAAAAGTAGAAAGTTTGCAGCCATCCACTTCCTTATGTCTGAAACACATGCTTCTAGCAAGGGCAATTTTTGGGCTTCACCATGTTTCATTGAAATGTACAGCTGTGTGTCATCTGCATAGCAGTGAAAGTTAACATTATGTTTTCGAATAACATCCCCAAGAGGTAAAATATATAGTGAAAACAATAGTGGTTCCAAAACGGAACCTTGAGGAACACCGAAATTTACAGTTGATTTGTCAGAGGACAAACCATTCACAGAGACAAACTGATATCTTTCTGACAGATAAGATCTAAACCAGGCCAGAACTTGTCCGTGTAGACCAATTTGTGTTTCCAATCTCTCCAAAAGAATGTGGTGATCGATGGTATCAAAAGCAGCACTAAGGTCTAGGAGCACGAGGACAGATGCAGAGCCTCGGTCCGATGCCATTAAAATGTCATTTACCAACTTGCTGTCTCAGTGCTATGATGGGGTCTAAAACCAGACTGAAGCATTTCGTATACATTGTCTGTCTTCAGTAAGGTAGTGAGTTGCTGCGCAACAGCCTTTTCTAAACATTTTGAGAGGAATGGAAGATTCGATATAGGCCGATGGTTTTTTATATTTTCTTGGTCAAGGTTTGGCTTTTTCAAGAGAGGCTTTATTACTGCCACTTTTAGTGAGTTTGGTACACATCTGGTGGATAGAGAGCCGTTTATTATGTTCAACATAGGAGGGCCAAGCACAAGAAGCAGCTCTTTCAGTAGTTTAGTTAGTTAAAACCTGCATTTCCCCCTAGCAGGGATGTTTTGTATGTTTCAGTGCAACAACAAAAAAAGTGTCACCTTTTTGGGCCCTCACCAGTTTGCATCCCTGATACTTTGGTCAGGGAGGTGACCAAGAACCCCATGATCACTCTGACAGAGCTCTAGAGTTCCTCTGTGGAGATGGGAGAACCTTTCAGAAGGACAATCAGCTCTGCAGGACTCCATCAAACAGGCCTTTATGGTAGAGGAGATAAACGGAAACAAGATTCTCTGGTCTGATGAAGCCAAGATTGAACATTTTGGCCTGAATGCCAAGCGTCACGTCTGGAAGAAAGCTGACACACATTTGGCATTCTATTGACTGACCTTCATGTGTTAAAGTAATGGACTGTCATTTCTCTTTGCTTATTTGAGCTGTTCTTGCCATAATATGGACTTGGTCTTTTACCAAATAGGGCTATATTCTGTATACCTGTCACGTTCTGACCTTAGTTCTTTTGTTATGTCTTTGTTTTAGTTTGGTCAGGGTGTGAGTTGGGGTGGGTAGTCTGTTCTTTTTTCTATGTTGTGGTTTTGTGTTTGGCCTGGTATGGTTCTCAATCAGAGGCAGGTGTCGTTCGTTGTCTCTGATTGAGAATCATACTTAGGTAGCCTTTTCCCACTTGTGTTTGGTGGGTGATTATTTCCTGTTTTAGTGTTTTTTCATTCACCTTACGGGACTGTTCGTTTGTCGTTTTATTGTTTTGTTCAGTGTTCAGTTATTTTGTAAAAAACATGAACACTTACCACGTTGCACTTTGGTCCTCACCTTCTTCCACCACAGACGATCGTTACAATACCACCCCTACCTTGTCACAACACACCGGCTCAAACACATTAAGAAGGAAAAAAATTCCACAAATGAACTTTTAACAAGGCACACCTGTTAATTGAAATGCATTTCAGGTGACTACCTCATGCAACTTGTTGAGAGAATGCCAAGAGTGTGCAAAGCTGTCATCAAGGCAAACGGTGGCTACTTTGAAGAATCTCAAATATAAAATATATTTTGATTTGTTTTAACACTCTTTGGTTACTACATGATTCAAAATATGTTATTTCATAGTTTTGATGTCTTCACTATTATTCTACAATGTAGAAATAGTTAAAATATCAAAACAAAACACCACTGAGTAGGTGTGTCCAAACTTTTGACTGGTTCTGTATATTTACCCCCTAAAATATATGGGGGATTGAAAATGATGCAAACAATTACATTGATGGAAGCTACAATCTGTCTGCAAAATTAAAGCTGATACTCCTCCTTCAATCTCTGTGTCAGGTGCAATATTGTCAATCATTATGACAGTCAGTGCTAATGACTGAGGTTACAGGACTGAATCCATAGTGTCCATTTACATGGTACCAAACCCTCTTTATGGCTGTAAGTCTCGCTTCACACAGATAAGAGATAATTTAATAAAATACCATATAACTACTTAAAGGAGAAGTTTACCCAAAATCCAGAAACTACCAAGTGATTCCATACATTGAAACTAGTTCAATCGAGTTTGCCCTCTCCCCTTCTCTCTCCGTATAGAGCTGTACTGAAACAGCTTCAAAAACGGGTCACGTAACTCGTGACATTGCTGGATGCAGGCCTTGCACCTCTCCATTGCCAGTGAATTCATGATTCAGAAATCTGCGAAAACACGTTGGCAAGATCTCTGAGATAGCAGGAACCGCCAGCAAAGAACTCTCCATAGAACAGGTTAGAGCAGGCCTGGGCAAAGAACGGCCCGTCCCACGGCTCGTGGAATGGTGCTCAGATCACATTAAGAATTGGCGATTCGTAACGTTTTGAAAAACATATTTGTTATTCAAATTAAAAGCCCAATGAATACTCACTTTTGAGGAATGATTTAACTCCCACCGCTTGTGGGACATTTATTTTGAAATAACAACTGCACGAGGAGAGACCGTGACTGACAGGCTGACACACACGTCACAAATAGTAGCTAGCTAGAAATTGCGCATAAATTCATTTTTCAAAGATTTCAAAGAGAAGGAAAGTAGACAATGAATGTAGATTGTTCCAGCAAGAGTGGACATTGAAATATTTCTTTACTGAGGTATCAGGGAAAGCTGTGTGGTAAGTGTGCAAAGAGAGCATCACTGTCTTGAAAGACTACAACTTGTCCCGACACTTCCAGACAAAGCATGCAGAGAAATATAGGAATATGAGTAGAGGGCAAGTGCATCGAATTGCTTTCTCAGATACAGAAGCAGCTAGGACTTTTCACAGAACTGCATTCAGCGAACAATGAAATTGCGAGAGATCGCTATGTACTGTCCCACAAAATTGCTAAACATAGCAAGCCATTTGCTGGGGGCGAATTCATTAAATAATGTTTAATTGACTCTGCAGCAATACTTTGCCCTGACAAGAAAGAGCTGTTTGAAAATGTTTCCCTGGCAAGACGAACAGTGACACGGCGTGTTGAGGACATCACTGTCACGCCCTGATCTGTTTCACCTGTCCTTGTGATTGTCTCCACCCCCTCCAGGTGTTGCTGATTTTCCCCAGTGTATTTATCCCTGTGTTTCCTGTCTCTCTGCCAGTTCGTCTTGTATGTTTCCAAGTGGCGGTTTTCCTGTTCTCCTGCTTTTTGCATTTCTTATTTTTCTAGTCCTCCTGGTTTTGACCCTTGCCTGTTTCTGGACTTTGTATCCACCTGCCTGACCATTCTCCCTGCCTTGACCACGAGCCTGTCTGCCACTCTGTACCTCCTGGACTCTGATCTGGTTTTGAACTTTTGCCTGTCCACGACCTCTTGTCTTCTCCTTTTGGATTAATAAACATTGTTATCTGCCTCCTGTGTCTGCATCTGGGTCTCACACTGTGTCATGATAATTGCAGAGAATATGGAACAACAGTTGAAAGACAAGGTAAAGGATTTCACCTATTTATCCTTGGCCCTGGATAAGAGCAGTGATGCACGTGACACGGCGCAGTTGTTGATATTCATAACCCCGGACTTTGAAATTACAGAGGAACTTGCTTCATTGCAGTCAATGAAGAGCACAACCCCAGGGAAATATTTATTGGAGGAGGTTAATAAGTGTGTGGCAAAGCTGGGTCTGAGGTTTGAAAAGTTATCCAGTGTGACCACTGATGGGTCGTCAAACTTGGCAGGAATCTTTTTTTTTGAAAAGGATACAAGATCAAGTAGCTGAGCTGAACACAGAGATGATCTGTAAATGTGTTCTGAAAATGAGCCATGTTGTGGATACAGTCACTAATGTGATAAACTTCATAAGAGCAAAATCTTTTAACCATATGTTTGTGTCACTGTTGGAAGAGACGGGGTCGGGTCATGCAGATCTTCCCTACCACCCAAACATGAGATGACTGAGTTTGGGGAAGGTGCTTAAATGAAAGGAAAATATGTGGATTTCCCTCAACTGCAAGATAAAGAATGGTTGGCTGATTTTGCCTTCACTGTGGACATCATGGCCCTCGTGAATGAACTGAATTCAAAACTACAAGGGAAGGGCCTTTTTGCACGTCAGATGTACAGCCTTGTCAAAGCCTTCAAGGGAAAATGACTCATCCTGTCCCGCCAAGTAGAAGCCAACAATCTCACCCACCTTCCGACACTACTAGTCTGTTCCCTATCAGATGACCTTCCGACACTACTAGTCTGTTCCCTATCAGATGACCTGTGGGAGAAGTATACATCACTGCTGTGTGCTTTGAACGGTGAGTTTTCTCATCATTTTGAGGATTTCAAAGTGTTGGAAAATGACATCCTGTTGGTTTCCTCTCCTTTCACCTTTAATGTAGATAACGCTCCCACTAACCTGCAACTTGAGCTTATCAATCTTCAGTCTGATGCAGTGATTGGAGAACTATTCAAAACAATGTCACTGACGAGGTTATGTGCGTCTCTCGATGAACAAGACTTTCCAAAGATTAGGGGTCATGCTCAGAAGATGTTTGTACTGTTTGGGTCAACCTATGTATGTGTACCTATGTATCTCATACCTATGTATGTGAACAGACATTTTCAGTAATGAAATATAACAAGTCAAGGCACAGATCATCTCTTACTGACTCTCACCTCTCAGCAATCCTGTGCATAGCGACGTCAGAAACTATACCTGACTTCACTGCTCTAGTCAATGCCCATCAGAGACTTCACTCCTCACACTGATTGAGTAGTTTAAATGTAATGTTGACCTCTTTCTTGTGTTTTTGTGCATACCCGTTAACAAGAGTTCTGTCCGTGGTGCTAAATGCACAGTGTACATTCCCCTCCATGTAGTTCATTGCATGTTTAATAATGAAAATACCAACCAAAATGAGAACATGGATGTGGTTTATTTTTGTGCGTGTAAAAAAAGTCAAATGAGTAGCATATCTGAATTTGATTTACAGCAGATATATCTGTCAACACAGTCATACACATGATGTATAATCCTGTAATATGATTCTCGCCCGCGATGGCAAAAATACATTCTAATGTGGCCCTCCATGGAAAATAATTGCCCAGGCCTGGGTTAGAGTATTCCTCCTTTACCATCTTGTTCTCTTTTATCTTTCTCGTTTTCTCATTTTTCTCTCTCGCTCTCTCTCTGACTCTCATTTCAATTTAAGGGCATTATTGGCATGGGAAACATATGTTAGCATTGCCAAAGCAAGTGAACTAGATGATAAACAATAACAAATGAACCGTAAACATTACACTCACAAAAGTTCCAAAAGAATAAAGACATTACAAATGTCATATTATTATTATTAAACAGTTAAAGTCCGAAAGGGAAAATAAATAAACATAAATATGGGTTGTATTTACAATGGTGTTTGTTCTTCACTGGTTGCCCTTTTCTTGTGGCAACAGGTCACATCTTGCTGCTGTGATGGAACACTGTGGTATTTCACCCAATAGATATGGGAGTTTACCAAAATTGGATTTGTTTTCAAATTCTTCGTGTATCTGTATAATCTGAGGGAAATATGTGTCTCTATGGTCATACATTTGGCAGGAGGTTAGGAAGTGCAGCTCAGTTTCCACCTCATTTTGTGGGCAGTGTGCACATAGCCTGTCTTCTCTTGAGAGCCAGGTCTGCCTTCGGCTGCCTTTCTCTCTCTATCGCTTTCCCAACCCCCCCCCCCCTCTCTCGCTCTCCCAACCCTCCCCTTTCTCTCATCACCCCCCTCTCTCTCTCGTCTCCCCCCTCTCTCTCTCTCTCTCTCTCTCTCTTTCTCTCTCTCTCTCCCTCTTTCTCTCTCTCTCTCCCCTCTTGATCTCCCCCCTCTCTCTCCCCGCCCCTCCCCCTCTCTCTCTCTCTCTCTCGCCACTCCTCCCCTCTCTCTCTCGCCCCCCCCCCCCCCTCTCTCTCCCTCGTCTCCCCCGCTCTCTCTCTCTCGCCACACCAAACCTCTCTCTCTCACCCCTCACACCCTCTCTCTTGCCCCTCCCACCATCTCTCTCTCACCCCCAATCTCTCTTAATCTCTCTTTCTCGGTCGGTCTCCCTACCTCATTGTCTTTGTCTTGCCGGTTTGGTCTTGATATTTTCTCGCTCCCTTCTGCTCTCTCTTCCTCTCTGTACAGGATCAACAGCAAAGTGTAGTCTTTTCAACAGCACGTTAATCATGGACTCCCAGTCCCAGCATCTCTCAGTAAAGTGCCTCTGGGGTCTTAGGGTTCAGTCATCAGTGCCTTTTGCTTTGGTTATAAGGGTAAAATCGAATTACTCGACTCCTGATCCTGAAAGTCTTCATATACTGTAGTCTAATGGCTCCTCATCTGAGATCCCAGTGTATCAAAGCATTAGGCTAGGTCAGTGTAGTGATATATTGATGAATGGCCCACAGGTGCAGGGCCCATCTGATCTAATAACCAGGATTGTTGCGGTCAATTCCATTTCAATTCAGACCATTTGTGACAGAATTTAAGTGGAATTGACCCCAAACCAGCTTATAACCCCAAGTACAGTGTTAACTAAGAACCATAAGGGGTTAAGTGGCTGTGGCAGTTGTTCAGTAGTGTAGCTAGTCTCTGGCTGCAGCTCATCATCTCCCCTCCTCCCTCACTGGATCTGGCCTGCAGCTGGAGGAGCCCACTGCTCTGGCAGAAGCTGCCTGCAGGAACTGCCTTGGGGAAATGGAGACAGTCAGGCCTTCATTTTCTCCAGGTCAGGACTGAGGCTGGGGTGTCCCGCCTGCCTGGCGTGGTGTCCCTTCCTGGGGTTCTAGAGGAGAGGAGAGCAACCCTGACTTTCAGCCCTGTGTGAGACCAGTTACCTTCAAAATTGTAATCAGTAATGTAATTTTGGGATTACCCTAACTCTGTAATGTAATCTAATTACTTTCAGTTACTTTTAGATTACGTTTTTCATCATGAATCTTGTTCTGGAGGCAGCTCTACAAAGTGGTCATTAGCTGGCATATCTACAAAGTTATAAAATCTGATTATTTTAAACCTAACCCTAACTTTACCCACCCTGTTAACCCTAATGCCTAACCCTAACCTTAAATTAAAGCAAATTTTAGTTTTCATATTTTTTTTACAAAATAGACCATTTTGACTTTTCAGCTGGCAAATCTAGCGGAAATCGTCAACCTGCTCAAGAGGCATGAGAAGAAGACCAAAATGAATATTACCAATTAAACTATCTATTGCAGGATAAATCAATGTTAGAGTTGACACAGCTGACCATAAACGGATGTTGCATTTCACTTAATGGATTGGTTGTGTACTGTAGGCAACTACTACTACAGAAAATAATATGATTAGGATATACCTTAACATAAAACAAAAACTGAGTCTGTCAGATTCCCAGTCATTCCAATTAATTTAATTCCCCTAGATCTTCTGTAATTCCCCTAGATCCTCCCAGCTGCCCACTGCACTGAGGCTAGGTAACACGGTCACCACTGATAAATCCATGATTATCGAAAACTTCAATAAGCATTTCTCAACGGCTGGCCATGCCTTCCGCCTGGCTACTTCAACCTCTGCCAACAGCTCCGCCCCCCCGCAGCTCCTCGCCCAAGCCTCTCCAGGTTCTCCTTCACCCAAATCCAGATAGCAGATGTTCTGAAAGAGCTGCAAAACCTGGACCCGTACAAATCAGCTGGGCTTGACAATCTGGACCCTCTATTTCTGAAACTATCTGCCACCATTGTCGCAACCCCTATTACCAGCCTGTTCAACCTCTCTTTCATATCGTCTGAGATCCCCAAGGATTGGAAAGCTGCCGCAGTCATCCCCCTCTTCAAAGGAGGAGACACCCTGGACCCAAACTGTTACAGACCTATATCCATCCTGCCCTGCCTATCTAAGGTCTTCGAAAGCCAAGTCAACAAACAAGTCACTGACCATCTCGAATCCCACCGTACCTTCTCCGCTGTGTAATCTGGTTTCCGAGCCGGTCATGGGTGCACCTCAGCCACACTCAAGGTACTAAACGATATCATAACCGCCATCGATAAAAGACAGTACTGTGCAGCCATCTTCATCGACCTTGCCAAGGCTTTCGACTCTGTCAATCACCATATTCTTATCGGCAGACTCAGGAGCCTCGGTTTTTCGGATGACTGCCTTGTCTGGTTCACCAATTACTTTGCAGACAGAGTTCAGTGTGTCAAATCGGAGGGCATGCTGTCCGGTCCTCTGGCAGTCTCTATGGGGGTGCCACATGGTTCAATTCTCGGGCCGACTCTTTTCTCTGTGTATATCAATGATGTTGCTCTTGCTGCGGGCGATTCCCTGATCCACCTCTACGCAGACGACACCATACTATATACTTTCGGCCCGTCTTTGGACACTGTGCTATCTAACCTCCAAACAAGCTTCAATGCCATACAACACTCCTTCCGTGGCCTCCAACTGCTCTTAAACGCTAGTAAAACCAAATGCATGCTTTTCAACCGGTCGCTGCCTGCACCCGCATGCCCGACTAGCATCACCACCCTGGATGGTTCCGACCTAGAATATGTGGACGTCTATAAGTACCTAGGTGTCTGGCTAGACTGCAAACTCTCCTTCCAGACTCATATCAAACATCTCCAATCGAAAATCAAATCAAGAGTCGGCTTTCTATTCCGCAACAAAGCCTCCTTCACTCACGCCGCCAAGCTTACCCTAGTAAAACTGACTATCCTACCGATCCTCGACTTCGGCGATGTCATCTACAAAATGGCTTCCAACACTCTACTCAGCAAACTGGATGCAGTCTATCACAGTGCCATCCGTTTTGTCACTAAAGCACCTTATACCACCCACCACTGCGACTTGTATGCTCTAGTCGGCTGGCCCTCGCTACATATTCGTCGCCAGACCCACTGGCTCCAGGTCATCTACAAGTCCATGCTAGGTAAAGCTCCGCCTTATCTCAGCTCACTGGTCACGATGGCAACACCCATCCGTAGCACGCGCTCCAGCAGGTGTATCTCACTGATCATCCCTAAAGCCAACACCTCATTTGGCCGCCTTTCGTTCCAGTACTCTGCTGCCTGTGACTGGAACGAATTGCAAAAATCGCTGAAGTTGGAGACTTTTATCTCCCTCACCAACTTCAAACATCAGCTATCTGAGCAGCTAACCGATCGCTGCAGCGACCTAGTCTATTGGTAAATAGCCCACCATTTTTCACCTACCTCATCCCCATACTGTTTTTATTTATTTACTTTTCTGCTCTTTTGCACACCAATATCTCTACCTGTACATGACCATCTGATCATTCATCACTCCAGTGTTAATCTGCAAAATTGTAATTATTTGCCTACCTCCTCATGCCTTTTGCACACATTGTATATAGACTCCCCCTTTGTTTTCTACTGTGTTATTGACTTGTTAATTGTTTACTCCATGTGTAACTCTTTGTTGTCTGCTCACACTGCTATGCTTTATCTTGGCCAGGTCGCAGTTGCAAATGAGAACTTGTTCTCAACTAGCCTACCTGGTTAAATAAAGGTGAAATAAAATAAATCTTCAAGAATAGGACTTGGACATATATTAGCCAAATTGTTTTGCCTCAGCATAACCCAAAAAACAAAGACTTAATAGCCTACTCTTTTGTCATGGAGGTCTGATTGGGCTCATTGCTTTGAGTTGAAAAATAAATGCTGGTTTCTGAATGACCTGCTTTGAGCACTACTGAAAAGTGCTATTTGCATGTGAGAAATCTATCCCATATGCTGCATTTGCTATAGGTCTATAGATGACCTTTTTGTTGGTGACACTTTGATATCTTGATCATTTGCAGCTGTTCAAGTCTATCAAAAAGTGTGCGAGTTTGAGCATGTGTCCGTTAGGCCTATGGACATTTTTTTCATCAGCAAGAATTAGATTGAGCAATGAAAGCCTTACTCGTGGTTTTCTTGAATTAAACTTGTTTTTGAAAGTATGGAGCACAAGATCACTGGGGAGTTTTGTTCCATAGGCTTTTGTTCCATAGGCTGGGATCTGTACTGCAGCTTTTGCAAGAGCACATTTTCCACTGGCTGTTTACTGGTCGCAAAAACAATAATTGATAGGCAGCTAAGACTCCTTCAATTCAACCATTATTGCGTTAAAATACAGATACACATTTGTGAACAGCCGTCCTCAACAACCACAATCCTTAATCTTGATACTACCCATCCCGGATCTGGGATCGTGACTACAGGCTCAGCTCATTACCATAACGCAAAATGCGATATTCTTAGAAATATTTAACCTCCACACCTATACAAGTCCAATAGCTCAAATGAAAGATAAACACCTTGTTCATCTACCCAGTCAGATTTCTAAAATGTTTTACGGCGAAAACACACCACACATTTATATTAGACCACCACCGAAACAAAAGACAAGAGGCGGCCATTTTGTCCCAGAAAATATAAAATTATAAAAGCAGGATTAAAAAATAGATCATTCACTAACCTTTTGAAAATCTTCATCAGATGACAGTAATAGGACATGTTACACAGTAATAAAAAAAAAAATCAATAATATGCTATTTATATCCATAAATCTCTGTTTACAATGACAACATTTTTGAAAAATGCTACTCAAATGTCTGGAGAAATGATGATAGCTCCGACAGATAACGTCCGATAACAAGCAATACACATGACTAAATATACATGTTCTACATATAGTTACAAAGATACACTTCTTCTTAATGCAACCGCTGTGCTACATTTATTTTTAACGTTACAGAATTCGTTCACTAGGCTATAATATGAGGCGGCGCTCATAGATTAGCAGTATGTCTCCTCTACGTTTGGAGAGCACAGAAACCCAAAATTAACCGCATAAATATTCCCTTACCTTTGATGTTCTTCGATCAGAAGACATGGAAGGAGTTATACTTACCCAATACATCGTTTGGTTTCAAGTTGTGTGTCTCTGTATTAGCATATGCCAACAGCTTCAGCTGAAATGCACCCAAAATGACTTCTGGTCCCGCACTCTTGCGCATCAAAACTTCAAAATTACATATTATATGTCGACTAAACTGGTCAAACTAAGTGCAGAATCGAGCTTTAGGATGTTTTAATCATGTAAAACAAAGATCAGCGCGAACAGACAAACCGACGTCAATTGGTGTTTCATGGTAAAAGAGACCGACACATCGCGCTGAACACACAGAAACTGTTCCTGGATCCGTAGCTGGTTGGGAAGGGTGCGGGCGATGACGTCAAAGTTGTCCCAACTTTTCTGTTGCCAAGAGGGTGTTTGGCAGAAAGGCTGCCCTGGGAGTTCTGCTTTACATACAGACATAATTTAAACGGTTTTAGAAACTTTAGAGTGTTTTCTATTCAATAATAGAAAACTACGGAACTACTGTAATTACTACTGTAATTTAAATTTGCGCCTTTTTCCAATGCTGATTTGAATGTCATTGAGAAAACAACAGAAAGGTGTCAAATAATTTTTTCCCGCAAACATCATTTCGGGATTTAAAAGTAATCCTACAAGTAATGATTTTGTTTTTCAAAAGTATCTGAAATCTGATTACAATATTTTTGCTGGTAATATAACGGATTACAGTTAGTTTTGTTATAATCGTTTACTCCCCAGCAGCCTTTAGCCCCATGAATTCCCAGACACAGGTTACATCAACACAGATTTAGTATGTGAATAGCGCTAGGCACAGGGGACTGGAGGTGTTTGAAATAGTCCTCTTGCCCTCCCTCCAAGCCCCCCCCTAGCCCCTCAAACCCAAACGCGGTTCATTGAGAAGTCATGGCGAGGGAGAGAAAAAAATGAAAAGAGGGAGGAAGGGAGGGACAGTAAAAAAGTGAGACACCATGCCTTGCCTTCATGATCATAGTGCATATTTCTACAGGTTCTCTCTGCTGCCTGCCTGCCTCTGTTATGATGTGTGAGCGGAGTGGGGCTCTCGCTCTAGGTGCCTGCCAGGATCAATGGTTTCCTGTCTTCAGAGCTGCTTCAAGCTGCTGCTCCATGAGAAAACATCATCCAAAAACATCATCAAATAAGTGACTCATTGCCCGGCTCACCCGCCTGCCTTTCTGTTTGGGTGTAAATGAGATCACCCTCAAACACATGCACGCACGTACACACACACACATACACACACACACACACACACACACACAGGTGCACACACACACGCCACCTTCCGCCCCTCTCAGAATTAGCACTTGAGATCTGTTCCTTCTGCTAACATTAGCCATCAACATTTAGATATTTTTATTCTCTTTCCAGTCGCTGGAGGGAGACTGGGAGGAGACATTGCACCTTACAAAGATGGTCGGCCGCCACAGGCTGAGGTGAGTCAGGCCGCCTCTGCAGGTGAGGGATGGGACAAAGGTCACAGAGTTAAAGCTAGAATCCTTCATTTAAACAATAACAAAGCAAGCACCCCACCTCTGTTTTGGTAAGAAGCTGAGGGATGAGCCTGGAGAAACTGAACCAGTCTCAAATTCATAGACAGAGCTATGGATGCAAGGACTAAGTTGTGAGGCTATACAGTGTTTGTTTACATTTACATTATTTGCAAACATTGGAGTAAAACAATCTTATATTTTGGGTTCTGATTGGGTACAACGGTTGAACTAAGCTCATGAGGCATTTATAAATTCTATATTCTTTAGGAATCAGTCAGTGGACGTATTTAATTTATACATCCAAAAATGGATGTTGCAACTAAGGATTCTAGCTTTAAAGGTCAGGGGTCACAGAGAGGCAGGTCACCCCAGTAACAAGGCCTCAATGAAAAGCAGGTGACTTGCCTCTTGACGTTATTCGAGCTGAACTGTAAATATGTCCCTCTATTTCCTATGGAAATATTCTGAAATACTGAAATGTACCATGGGGGGGGGGGGGGGGGGGGGAGACTGGCTTTTTGGGATGCGATAAATGACTTACTACTTTTGGGTGCAATTCAAGTGTGGTTAAGGATAACATAGCTAGTTGTGGCTTGTGTGAAACAAAAAGGAGAGATGCTTGATCATTCGTCTGCCAGTTGAACTCACCTCCCTCAGCAAGCAGACAGTGTCTTTGGTGAGCATTAAGCTAGATCACGTATTGTTGGACTAGAAACCCCTTCAAAAGAAAGTATGGCTTTTCCCAGAACACACACAGTACATACTCACACGTTCCCACGCGCACACAGACACACAAAAACATGGAAGTAAGCACTCACACGTTTGCTGCTGCGCTGGCCCCCAAAATACTCCATTTGTGGGTTAAATTCAGTATCAGAACCTACTCACAGCTATCCATGTTGGCAGAGCAGGACACACACATTAGCGGGACATAAACAAGGACACAGTCACAGTGTGGCTCCATCCTCTCAGCAGAAGCTCCAAATAGCCCTGCCCTCAAGTCACAGATTTGTCCTTAATTGGAAAGTTGTCCTAATTGACTTTACCTAATTTATGGGCTAGATCATTTTTACCCTTACCCTAATTGAACCGTAACTTCCATGAGTTTCCAGTCGGTGAAGAGGATAATTGAGTGATTGGGGAGTTGTGGAGTTGTTTTTCTCCATCTGATACAGTTATGTACGGCATCCATATTATACAGTAGCCTCATATGGAAATGAGTGTAAATAAAACATGCACAAAGAACCAGCACAACAGAAATAAACAAGGCAACGGTAATGTTTCAACTTCATAGAATGCAACGCTGTAGGGAGGTACTAGTTTGTATGTGTGTGTGTGTGTGTGTGTGTGTGTGTGTGTGTGTGTGTAGATATCTTAATTATTCTAGCATTAGTCTGTGACACAGAGAAAAATAACAGAGAGAAATAAGGAGGTAGATGTGAAAAGAGAGGATCATAAGTAAGACGAGGTGCGGAGACTTATGATAAGAAAAGACCTCAAGACTATATACCCTACAGTGTATGTGTCTATAATGTCACTCTGAATGGAGTATCCATTAAAGGTCATCCAATGTTAACAGAGGGACAGTTCCCCTTCAACACATTTACATCATCTAGACAGAAATACCTGTTGTGTTTTGTTGAAGAGCCAGTAAACTGAAGATGTTGTGTAAGTAGTCTAGGCAAGATACTCAGTGTGCGGACACATGCCAAACACACTGGAAGAGGAATGCTATTTCATTATTAGGGTTGAAATGTTTCTCTGGGTTTTCCTTTAGAGGTATTTAAACAATAGCCTGAAGCACACCCTCTAATTACTGTATGTATGGGGTTTAGTTTGTATTCCCTGATACTGTTAATGCCTTTGTACCTGTGTTTGTGTGAATGTGTGTTTGTATGTTGAGTAGGGAACACTAAATACTGACTATTCCCCACCACCCCCACCCCTCTACAAGGTGTCAAAAGCGTTCCACAGGGATGCTGGCCCATGTTGACTCCAATGCTTCCCACGGTCTTGTCAAGTTGGCTGGATGTCCTTTGGGTGGTGGACCGTTTCCCCTGATACACACGGGAAACTGTTGAGCGTGAAAAACCCAGCAGCATTGCAGTTCTTGCCTGGCACCTACTATCATACCCCATTCAAAGGCACTTAAATTGTTTGTCTTGCCCATACACCCTCTGAATGGCACACATACACAATCCATGTCTCAATTGTCTCACAGCTTAAAAGTCCTTATTTAACCCTGTCTCCTCCCCTTCATCTACACTGATTGAAGAGGATTTAACAAGTGACATCAATAAGGTATCATAACATTTCACTTGGATTGTGCCTTTGACTACTGGACAATAAAATAAAGTTCATATAAAATAATTGCCTCCACGGATATGGTCTGATTTTGGTAAGGTAAGACATGCCTCGTTATATGTAATGTAGGCTAGTAGGAAAAAGGTTTTAAACAATTCTGTATCTGTTTTCAAATTGGTGTTTGATACGCTGATGAAGCCTTCCTTCCATTACCTATGCATTTGCTGTTTGAGATGCGGTGGCAGCAGCTCTCGCATTGTCTGCACGATTTTCCGCTTAAAGTCTCTATCTGTATGCTGTACGGGTGTGATAAATAAGATACATAACGAATATACTGTACACACATGCAAATGTAATTCCACTCAATTATGCTAATGAACTTATAGACAAGTAAGCATGACCAGTCAAATGTATGTCCATCGAATGGTATTTCCATCAATGAATAAAAAGCATTATTTCACAATGGGAATTTTTCTTCTCCTGGACAACTGGCCAGAGGTTAATTGTGCCTAAATGTGGCAGATGATGAGAAGCGGAGGTTGAGATGTGTCAGGAATTAAAGCGGCGGCAGCATCTCTCTCTCTCTCTCTCTCTCTCTCTCTCTCTCTCTCTCTCTCTCTCTCTCTCTCTCTCTCTCTCTCTCTCTCTCTCTCTCTCTCTCTCTCATTACAACACTTTCTATAGACATCATATGACATTTGAAATGTCTTTATTCTTTTGGAACTTTTGTAAGTGTAATTTTTTGTTGTTTATTTCACTTTTGTTTATCTATTTCACTTGCTTTGGCAATGTAAACATATGTTTCCCATGCCAATAAAGCTATTTAAATTGAAATGGAAATGAGAGGGAGGGGAGGAAGAGAGAGAGGGAGGGGAGGAAGAGAGAGAGGGAGGGGAGGAAGCGAGAGAGGGAGGGAGGGAAGGAAGAGAGAGAGGGAGGGGAGGAAGAGAGAGAGGGAGGGGAGGAAGAGAGAGAGGGAGGGGAGGAAGAGAGAGAGGGAGGGGAGGAAGAGAGAGAGGGAGGGGAGGAAGAGAGAGAGAGAGGGAGGGAGGGAAGGGAGAGAGAGGGAGGGAAGGAAGAGAGGGAGGGGAGGGAGGGGAGGAAGAGAGAGAGAGAGGGATGGGAGGAAGAGAGAGAGGGGAGGAAGAACAGCGATAGATAGAGAGGAGTGACAAAGAGGGAATGAAAAAGACAGCAGAGATGGTGTTAGGCTGAAATGGGAGGAAATATAGACAAATTAACAGGGCACGGAAGGAGAGAGAGAGAAAAGAGGAGGTGGAAGCTTAGAGGCTCCTCTCTCCGCCTCACATGACAATCTCTCTCTATTGAAAGGCACCCAGTCATACCCCTGTTTTCAATAGCAAAGGACTACATTGTGGGCTGGGTGTTTTCTGTTAAATTCTTTCTGTTTTCATCTCTCCTTCCTCCCAAATGTGTTGCCTTGTAAACACCAGGATTAGGTGTAGGAGGAGAGATTCCATCCGTCAGGTCATCTCTCACCTCCTCCCCCTCATTCAACACACACAAGTATACACACACACACGGGCCCAGCTATTGTGCATTTGTATACCTCCTCCTCACAACCCTAGCCAGAGGAAAGGAAGAGAGGAGGATGTGGAAAGGGGGAGGCACATGTGATGGGGTTATTTAAATCTCTCTGGGGGAAGCTTAGATCTCTCTTCAGAATCATTTTACAGGATTTACCCATCTACCCCTCCGCCAAAATACTGAGCATTTTGTATTCCGAGCCAGCCAACGTATCCAATGTGTGGGACTAAATCAATTCCAAATTATTGTGCCTCTCAATAACTGATGACAATGTCTGGCCATGGGGACAGATGATTGATGATGATACTATGGATAATATGAATAAGCACACACATACACACTGGGCCAAAGCGGCTGGCTGACGGTGATTATAGAGGGGCTGACGCATGCTTTGGCCCCGTGCTGGAGAGAGGAAACAGGCCATGTAAGTGTGTGTGCCCTGCTCTGTGCTCTGGCTGTAATAACAGAAAGTCAGGACACGCTGTGCACGACGAAGCACAAATCACCTGTAATTACCACCCACAGACTCACCCATCCATCTCTCACTGCCCCCAGACCGGCTGCCATGAATACACACACACACACACACAGGTGCAAACACATACATTAACACTTATGCACATCCTTGTGCGTGCAGTTGCATACACATGGGCTGTTACGGACACACACGCACACTTGTGGACACACAACTCACACACTATGTACTCGCACAAACACAACTATAATCCAAAAACAATCATATATAATTGTAGGCTACACTTAGAAAATACATCTACATGTGTCCACTTACTTCACTACACAATAACACACACATTATGTTCTCCTAGGGTACACATTAACGTCACACACAGAACACTACACTATAACACACACATTATGTTCTCCTAGGGTACACATTAACGTCACACACAGAACACTACACTATAACACACACATTCTGTTCTCCTAGGGTACACATTAATGTCACACACAGAACACTACACAATAACACACACATTCTGTTCTCCTAGGGTAGACATTAATGTCACACACAGAACACTACACAATAACACACACATTATGTTCTCCTAGGGTACACATTAACGTCACACAAAGAACACTACACTATAACACACACATTATGTTCTCCTAGGGTACACATTAATGTCACACACAGAACACTACACAATAACACACACATTATGTTCTCCTTGGGTACACATTAACGTCACACACAGAACACTACACTATAACACACACATTCTGTTCTCCTAGGGTACACATTAATGTCACACACAGAACACTACACAATAACACACACATTATGTTCTCCTTGGGTACACATTAATGTCACACACAGAACACTACACAATAACACACACATTATGTTCTCCTAGGGTACACATTAACGTCACACACAGAACACTATAACACACACATTATGTTCTCCTTGGGTACACATTAATGTCACACACAGAACACTACACAATAACACACACATTATGTTCTCCTAGGGTACACATTAACGTCACACACAGAACACTACACTATAACACACACATTATGTTCTCCTAGGGTACACATTAACGTCACACACAGAACACTACACACCCGCCCGCACCTAAGAAAAGCAGTCGCACACACACACACCTACACACCTTTGTTCTGTTTGCCTTCACAGTCCTTGGCAGGCCCGCTACAGCAGTCCCAGATGTACTTGATAGCTGATGACAGTAGTTACATTGAGGAGCAATGTTCCTTCTCTGTGTTGTTCTGTTATTACATTACAAGCCTGTTCTCACACACACACACCTCTCTCCTGCCTCCCCACTGTGTGATTTAGTGCTCACACTGTTTATTCTCCTGTGAATGCCGCACAAGACCTCGGAAAATTATAACTCAACCCCCAGTTTGAGCCTTTCTCCAAATTATGGCCCTTGATTTGTGTCTTTATTGCGTCTTTAGTACAGCGTGCGCCACCGCCCGGCCCGCACAGCCCAACACCGCCACCTAGTGCTTAGCCCATACACCCATAGGAATGTCGCCATAGGGGTGAGTGTGTGTGTGTTTGAGAGAGGGCGAGTGGGTGAGTGTGTGTGTGTGTGTGTGTTTGTGAGCGAGTGTGTGTAGGAGTGTGTGGGCGTGCCTGCCTGCGTCCGTGCCTGTGTGTGCATATCTGATTCTGTGTGTGTGTGTGTGTGTGTGTGTGTGTGTGTGTGTGTGTGTGTGTGTGTGTGTGTGTGTGTGTGTGTGTGTCTGAGCCTGTCCTGGATTTCATTACCCAGGGCAGGTCCTGGCTGACTGCTGGAGAATTCAGAAATGCCCGGGCCATCTGCTGCAGATTAGAATTAGACCTACAGCCCAATTCAATTATCATCCCCAACCAGCCACACTGATTGGCCAGGGAGAGGGGAAAGGCTAGGAGGCGAAGTCTACGGCAAAGGTGATCAGCCAGGGAAACTAGGCTACTCTATTGACCAAGGAGAGGGGCAACGCTAGGAGGCTAACTCTACTAGAGGCTAAGGCTACGGTACAGGCAGTCAACCAGGCCGCAAGGAAAGACTAGGCGGCTGACATCGCTCTGTTATTTACCGCGTGTGTGTGCACTTTGGTGGAGCCTGATTCTTTCAGAGCAACGTGTACCTTTTAGTAACATGATACCTCACCTGTCCATGCATTCCTAAACTCGCAGATAGCAACATTCACAAGGGGGCGATAGTAGAGATTTTCTTGTTGCTTTCTTTCCATTTGTGGTCAAAGCAAAGAATAACTACGTTGACAACATCATCACCACTGTTAGCTAATTTCAAAGGAAACCAACTACATATTTGAATAATAGCTACATGTAATAGAAGTTTAGGTTTGTTTTACATGATCTCATTTTGCCAGTTGGCTGTAGGCTAAACAGCTAGCAGTATGCTAGCTAGCTGGCTAAAAACAGCAAAACAGCAAAAAAGAATTTCAGAATTTTTGCTCATAGAGAAAAGAAAAGCACATGGTCAGCAGCTGTTTTTACCGTTGCCAAATAGCCTAGAATCACATAGTTATTACTTTCAATAGGTCTTCATGCTCTCTTGAGAACCTTGCTTATCTGGAAATGGTGTCAGTCGGAGGTGGTGAGCGCTCTGAACTTGAGCCAGTCCAGGATGTAGTGGGCCTACCTGCGGCGACAGGTGTGGTAGAGACGTCCAACGTTTGCCCTGAGAATCCTACAAGAGATGATTTTGGACAGGTGCTGTAGGAGTGAGATTTTTTGGAAAGAGTGGATTCCTGTTTTTTGGCCAACCAATACATTGTGTCAAGCTGGGAGAAGGCAAAACTGGGAATCTGTCATTTTGCATCTGCCTCACAGAGGATGCGGGTGCTTTTAGTCACGTGCCTCGGGGCTCAACATGTGGTGTACTCCACGGAGCAGGCCGCAGCCAAAAGGGGTGATCAGTGGGGTAGCGTAGAGATGGATCAAATTAAAAATAATATTCCTTGTGCTTATGAACTTTTCAACTCTTGTTGAGCTTTGACACAGAGATTCTAACTGATAAGGTTGATTAGGTTATATTTGCTATTCTTTTGAGGGCCCATGCTCTGAACCCGCTTCAGTGCTTTAGATGCCAAGGATTCGGACATGTCGCAGCAGAGGAAGGGTGATTCCAAGATGGGAGAAATGTGCAATGGGGTATAGTAATAGGAAGTGTACAATTGGGATAGAGAAAGAACTGTGTGTTAACTGTGGGGGTGCCCATGCAACTGGGGATACGAAGTGCCCTGTGAGAGTGAGACAGGTTGATATTGCCAGTTCGAGTAGGGCAGAAAGGTTCCTATGCTGAGGCAGTGAAGAGGGTAGAGGATAGCCCAAGGGTGAGTGAGTCAACTGGGAGACCCCCAATGAGCAGGTCTGAAGAGAGAGAGAGAGCCAGAGAGGAGGAGCATTCTTATTGGCA
>NC_034189.2:19199627-19229627 GCF_002021735.2 Oncorhynchus kisutch | reverse complement strand
TACTGGAGACTGGTGACACAGCACTGTTATAGCCAGACCTAAATTAACTACTGGGGACTGGTGACACAACACTGTTATAGCCAGCACTAAGTAAACTACTGGGGACTGGTGACACAGCACTGTTATAGCCAACACTAAATAAACTACTGGAGACTGGTGACACAGCACTGTTATAGCCAGCACTAAATAAACTACTGGAGACTGGTGACACAGCACTGTTATAGCCAACACTAAATTAACTACTGGAGACTGGTTACACAGCACTGTTATAGCCAGCACTAAATAAACTAGTGGAGACTGGTGACACAGCACTGTTATAGCCAACACTAAACAGACTACTGGAGACTGGTGACACAGCACTGTTATAGCCAGCACTAAATTAACTACTGGGGACTGGTGACACAGCACTGTTATAGCCAGCACTAAATAAACTACTGTTGAACTGTGACTCAACACTGTTATAGCCAGCACTAAATAAACTACTGGAGACTGGTGATACAGCACTGTTATAGCCAGCACTAAATAAACTACTGGAGATTGGTGACACAGCACTGTTATAGCCAACACCAAATTAACTACTGGAGACTGGTGACACAGCACTGTTATAGCCAGACCTAAATTAACTACTGGGGACTGGTGACACAACACTGTTATAGCCAGCACTAAATAAACTACGGGGGACTGGTGACACAGCACTGTTATAGCCAGCACTAAATAAACTACTGGCGACTGGTGACACAGCACTCTTATAGCCAGCACAAAACAGACTACTGGAGACTGGTGACACAGCACCGTTATAGCCAGCACTAAATAAACTCCTGGAGACTGGTGACACAGCACTGTTATAGCCAGCACTAAATAAACTGCTGGAGACTGGTGACACAGCACTGTTATAGCCAGCACTAAATTAACTACTGGGGACTGGTGACACAGCACTGTTATAGCCAGCACTAAATTAACTACTGGGGACTGGTGACACAGCACTGTTATAGGCAGCACTAAATAAACTACTGGGGACTGGTGACACAGCACTGTTATAGCCAGCACTAAATAAACTACTGGAGACTGGTGACACAGCAACGTTATAGCCAGCACTAAATAAACTTCTGGAGACTTGTGACACAGCACTGTTATAGCCAGCACTAAATTAACTACTGTGGACTGGTGACACAGCACTGTTATAGCCAGCACTAAATAAACAACTGTTGACCTGTGACTCAACACTGTTATAGCCTGCACTAAATAAACTACTGGAGACTGGTGATACAGCACTGTTACAGCCAGCACTAAATAAACTACTGGAGACTGGTGACACAGCACTGTTATAGCCAACACCAAATTAACTACTGGAGACTGGTGACACAGCACTGTTATAGCCAGCACGAAATAAACTACTTGGGACTGGTGACACAGCACTGTTATAGCCAGCACTAAATAAACTACTGGAGACTGGTGACACAGCACTGTTATAGCCAACACTAAATTAACTACTGGAGACTGGTTCCACAGCACTGTTATAGCCAGCACTAAATAAACTACTGGGGACTGGTGACAGCACTGTTATAGCCAACACTAAACAGACTACTGGAGACTGGTGACACAGCACTGTTATAGCCAGCACTAAATTAACTACTGGGGACTGGTGACACAGCACTGTTATAGCCAGCACTAAATAAACTACTGTTGAACTGTGACTCAACACTGTTATAGCCAGCACTAAATAAACTACTGGAGACTGGTGATACAGCACTGTTATAGCCAGCACTAAATAAACTCCTGGAGACTGGTGACACAGCACTGTTATAGCCAGCACAAAATAAACTGCTGGAGACTTGTGACACAGCACTGTTATAGCCAGCACTAAGTAAACTACTGGAGACTGGTGACACAGCACTGTTATAGCCAACACCAAATTAACTACTGGAGACTGGTTACACAGCACTGTTATAGCCAACACTAAATAAACTACTGGGGACTGGTGACACAGCACTGTTATAGCCAGCACCAAATAAACTACTGGAGACTGGTGACACAGCACTGTTATAGCCAACACTAAATAAACTACTGGAGACTGGTGACACAGCACTGTTATAGCCAGCACTAAATAAACTACTGGAGACTGGTGACACAGCACTGTTATAGCCAGCACAAAACAGACTACTGGAGACTGGTGACACAGCACTGTTATAGCCAGCACTAAATTAACTACTGGGGACTGGTGACACAGCACTGTTATTGCCAGCACAAAACAGACTACTGGAGACTGGTGACACAGCACTGTTATAGCCAACACGAAATAAACTACTGGAGACTGGTGACACAGCACTGTTATAGCCAACACGAAATAAACTACTGGAGACTGGTGACACAACACTTTCATAGCCAGCACTAAATTAACTACTGGGGACTGGTGACACAGCACTGTTATAGCCAGCACAAAACAGACTACTGTAGACTGGTGACACAGCACTGTTATAGCCAGCACTAAATAAACTACTGGAGACTGGTTACACAGCACTGTTATAGCCAGCACTAAATACACTACTGGAGATTGGTGACACAGCACTGTTATAGCCAACACCAAATTAACTACTGGAGACTGGTGACACATCACTGGTATAGCCAGCACTAAATTAACTACTGGGGACTGGTGACACAGCACTGTTATAGGCAGCACTAAATAAACTACTGGGGACTGGTGACACAGCACTGTTAGAGCCAACACTAAATAAACTACTGGAGACTGGTGACACAGCACTGTTATAGCCAGCACTAAATAAACTACTGGAGACTGGTGACACAGCACTGTTATAGCCAACACTAAATTAACTACTGGAGACTGGTTACACAGCACTGTTATAGCCAGCACTAACTAAACAACTGGGGACTGGTGACAACACTGTTATAGCCAACACTAAACAGACTACTGGAGACTGGTGACACAGCACTGTTATAGCCAGCACTAAATTAACTACTGGGGACTGGTGACACAGCACTGTTATAGCCAGCACTAAATAAACTACTGTTGAACTGTGACTCAACACTGTTATAGCCAGCACTAAATAAACTAATGGAGACTGGTGATACAGCACTGTTATAGCCAGCACTAAATAAACTACTGGAGATTGGTGACACAGCACTGTTATAGCCAACACCAAATTAACTACTGGAGACTGGTGACACAGCACTGTTATAGCCAGACCTAAATTAACTACTGGGGACTGGTGACACAACACTGTTATAGCCAGCACTAAGTAAACTACTGGGGACTGGTGACACAGCACTGTTATAGCCAACACTAAATAAACTACTGGAGACTGGTGACACAGCACTGTTATAGCCAGCACTAAATAAACTACTGGAGACTGGTGACACAGCACTGTTATAGCCAACACTAAATTAACTACTGGAGACTGGTTACACAGCACTGTTATAGCCAGCACTAAATAAACTAGTGGAGACTGGTGACACAGCACTGTTATAGCCAACACTAAACAGACTACTGGAGACTGGTGACACAGCACTGTTATAGCCAGCACTAAATTAACTACTGGGGACTGGTGACACAGCACTGTTATAGCCAGCACTAAATAAACTACTGTTGAACTGTGACTCAACACTGTTATAGCCAGCACTAAATAAACTACTGGAGACTGGTGATACAGCACTGTTATAGCCAGCACTAAATAAACTACTGGAGATTGGTGACACAGCACTGTTATAGCCAACACCAAATTAACTACTGGAGACTGGTGACACAGCACTGTTATAGCCAGACCTAAATTAACTACTGGGGACTGGTGACACAACACTGTTATAGCCAGCACTAAATAAACTACGGGGGACTGGTGACACAGCACTGTTATAGCCAGCACTAAATAAACTACTGGCGACTGGTGACACAGCACTCTTATAGCCAGCACAAAACAGACTACTGGAGACTGGTGACACAGCACCGTTATAGCCAGCACTAAATAAACTCCTGGAGACTGGTGACACAGCACTGTTATAGCCAGCACTAAATAAACTGCTGGAGACTGGTGACACAGCACTGTTATAGCCAGCACTAAATTAACTACTGGGGACTGGTGACACAGCACTGTTATAGCCAGCACTAAATTAACTACTGGGGACTGGTGACACAGCACTGTTATAGGCAGCACTAAATAAACTACTGGGGACTGGTGACACAGCACTGTTATAGCCAGCACTAAATAAACTACTGGAGACTGGTGACACAGCAACGTTATAGCCAGCACTAAATAAACTTCTGGAGACTTGTGACACAGCACTGTTATAGCCAGCACTAAATTAACTACTGTGGACTGGTGACACAGCACTGTTATAGCCAGCACTAAATAAACAACTGTTGACCTGTGACTCAACACTGTTATAGCCTGCACTAAATAAACTACTGGAGACTGGTGATACAGCACTGTTACAGCCAGCACTAAATAAACTACTGGAGACTGGTGACACAGCACTGTTATAGCCAACACCAAATTAACTACTGGAGACTGGTGACACAGCACTGTTATAGCCAGCACGAAATAAACTACTTGGGACTGGTGACACAGCACTGTTATAGCCAGCACTAAATAAACTACTGGAGACTGGTGACACAGCACTGTTATAGCCAACACTAAATTAACTACTGGAGACTGGTTCCACAGCACTGTTATAGCCAGCACTAAATAAACTACTGGGGACTGGTGACAGCACTGTTATAGCCAACACTAAACAGACTACTGGAGACTGGTGACACAGCACTGTTATAGCCAGCACTAAATTAACTACTGGGGACTGGTGACACAGCACTGTTATAGCCAGCACTAAATAAACTACTGTTGAACTGTGACTCAACACTGTTATAGCCAGCACTAAATAAACTACTGGAGACTGGTGATACAGCGCTGTTATAGCCAGCACAAAACAGACTACTGGAGACTGGTGACACAGCACCGTTATAGCCAGCACTAAATAAACTCCTGGAGACTGGTGACACAGCACTGTTATAGCCAGCACAAAATAAACTGCTGGAGACTTGTGACACAGCACTGTTATAGCCAGCACTAAGTAAACTACTGGAGACTGGTGACACAGCACTGTTATAGCCAACACCAAATTAACTACTGGAGACTGGTTACACAGCACTGTTATAGCCAACACTAAATAAACTACTGGGGACTGGTGACACAGCACTGTTATAGCCAGCACCAAATAAACTACTGGAGACTGGTGACACAGCACTGTTATAGCCAACACTAAATAAACTACTGGAGACTGGTGACACAGCACTGTTATAGCCAGCACTAAATAAACTACTGGAGACTGGTGACACAGCACTGTTATAGCCAGCACAAAACAGACTACTGGAGACTGGTGACACAGCACTGTTATAGCCAGCACTAAATTAACTACTGGGAACTGGTGACACAGCACTGTTATTGCCAGCACAAAACAGACTACTGGAGACTGGTGACACAGCACTGTTATAGCCAACACGAAATAAACTACTGGAGACTGGTGACACAGCACTGTTATAGCCAACACGAAATAAACTACTGGAGACTGGTGACACAACACTGTCATAGCCAGCACTAAATTAACTACTGGGGACTGGTGACACAGCACTGTTATAGCCAGCACAAAACAGACTACTGTAGACTGGTGACACAGCACTGTTATAGCCAGCACTAAATAAACTACTGGAGACTGGTTACACAGCACTGTTATAGCCAGCACTAAATACACTACTGGAGATTGGTGACTCAGCACTGTAATAGCCAACACCAAATTAACTACTGGAGACTGGTGACACATCACTGGTATAGCCAGCACTAAATTAACTACTGGGGACTGGTGACACAGCACTATTATAGGCAGCACTAAATAAACTACTGGGGACTGGTGACACAGCACTGTTAGAGCCAACACTAAATAAACTACTGGAGACTGGTGACACAGCACTGTTATAGCCAGCACTAAATAAACTACTGGAGACTGGTGACACAGCACTGTTATAGCCAACACTAAATTAACTACTGGAGACTGGTTACACAGCACTGTTATAGCCAGCACTAACTAAACAACTGGGGACTGGTGACAACACTGTTATAGCCAACACTAAACAGACTACTGGAGACTGGTGACACAGCACTGTTATAGCCAGCACTAAATTAACTACTGGGGACTGGTGACACAGCACTGTTATAGCCAGCACTAAATAAACTACTGTTGAACTGTGACTCAACACTGTTATAGCCAGCACTAAATAAACTAATGGAGACTGGTGATACAGCACTGTTATAGCCAGCACTAAATAAACTACTGGAGATTGGTGACACAGCACTGTTATAGCCAACACTAAATTAACTACTGGAGACTGGTTACACAGCACTGTTATAGCCAGACCTAAATTAACTACTGGGGACTGGTGACACAACACTGTTATAGCCAGCACTAAGTAAACTACTGGGGACTGGTGACACAGCACTGTTATAGCCAACACTAAATAAACTACTGGAGACTGGTGACACAGCACTGTTATAGCCAGCACTAAATAAACTACTGGAGACTGGTGACACAGCACTGTTATAGCCAACACTAAATTAACTACTGGAGACTGGTTACACAGCACTGTTATAGCCAGCACTAAATAAACTAGTGGAGACTGGTGACACAGCACTGTTATAGCCAACACTAAACAGACTACTGGAGACTGGTGACACAGCACTGTTATAGCCAGCACTAAATTAACTACTGGGGACTGGTGACACAGCACTGTTATAGCCAGCACTAAATAAACTACTGTTGAACTGTGACTCAACACTGTTATAGCCAGCACTAAATAAACTACTGGAGACTGGTGATACAGCACTGTTATAGCCAGCACTAAATAAACTACTGGAGATTGGTGACACAGCACTGTTATAGCCAACACCAAATTAACTACTGGAGACTGGTGACACAGCACTGTTATAGCCAGACCTAAATTAACTACTGGGGACTGGTGACACAACACTGTTATAGCCAGCACTAAATAAACTACGGGGGACTGGTGACACAGCACTGTTATAGCCAGCACTAAATAAACTACTGGCGACTGGTGACACAGCACTCTTATAGCCAGCACAAAACAGACTACTGGAGACTGGTGACACAGCACCGTTATAGCCAGCACTAAATAAACTCCTGGAGACTGGTGACACAGCACTGTTATAGCCAGCACTAAATAAACTGCTGGAGACTGGTGACACAGCACTGTTATAGCCAGCACTAAATTAACTACTGGGGACTGGTGACACAGCACTGTTATAGCCAGCACTAAATTAACTACTGGGGACTGGTGACACAGCACTGTTATAGGCAGCACTAAATAAACTACTGGGGACTGGTGACACAGCACTGTTATAGCCAGCACTAAATAAACTACTGGAGACTGGTGACACAGCAACGTTATAGCCAGCACTAAATAAACTTCTGGAGACTCGTGACACAGCACTGTTATAGCCAGCACAAAATAAACTGCTGGAGACTTGTGACACAGCACTGTTATAGCCAGCACTAAATTAACTACTGTGGACTGGTGACACAGCACTGTTATAGCCAGCACTAAATAAACAACTGTTGACCTGTGACTCAACACTGTTATAGCCTGCACTAAATAAACTACTGGAGACTGGTGATACAGCACTGTTACAGCCAGCACTAAATAAACTACTGGAGACTGGTGACACAGCACTGTTATAGCCAACACCAAATTAACTACTGGAGACTGGTGACACAGCACTGTTATAGCCAGCACGAAATAAACTACTTGGGACTGGTGACACAGCACTGTTATAGCCAGCACTAAATAAACTACTGGAGACTGGTGACACAGCACTGTTATAGCCAACACTAAATTAACTACTGGAGACTGGTTCCACAGCACTGTTATAGCCAGCACTAAATAAACTACTGGGGACTGGTGACAGCACTGTTATAGCCAACACTAAACAGACTACTGGAGACTGGTGACACAGCACTGTTATAGCCAGCACTAAATTAACTACTGGGGACTGGTGACACAGCACTGTTATAGCCAGCACTAAATAAACTACTGTTGAACTGTGACTCAACACTGTTATAGCCAGCACTAAATAAACTACTGGAGACTGGTGATACAGCACTGTTATAGCCAGCACAAAACAGACTACTGGAGACTGGTGACACAGCACCGTTATAGCCAGCACTAAATAAACTCCTGGAGACTGGTGACACAGCACTGTTATAGCCAGCACAAAATAAACTGCTGGAGACTTGTGACACAGCACTGTTATAGCCAGCACTAAGTAAACTACTGGAGACTGGTGACACAGCACTGTTATAGCCAACACCAAATTAACTACTGGAGACTGGTTACACAGCACTGTTATAGCCAACACTAAATAAACTACTGGGGACTGGTGACACAGCACTGTTATAGCCAGCACCAAATAAACTACTGGAGACTGGTGACACAGCACTGTTATAGCCAACACTAAATAAACTACTGGAGACTGGTGACACAGCACTGTTATAGCCAGCACTAAATAAACTACTGGAGACTGGTGACACAGCACTGTTATAGCCAGCACAAAACAGACTACTGGAGACTGGTGACACAGCACTGTTATAGCCAGCACTAAATTAACTACTGGGGACTGGTGACACAGCACTGTTATTGCCAGCACAAAACAGACTACTGGAGACTGGTGACACAGCACTGTTATAGCCAACACGAAATAAACTACTGGAGACTGGTGACACAGCACTGTTATAGCCAACACGAAATAAACTACTGGAGACTGGTGACACAACACTGTCATAGCCAGCACTAAATTAACTACTGGGGACTGGTGACACAGCACTGTTATAGCCAGCACAAAACAGACTACTGTAGACTGGTGACACAGCACTGTTATAGCCAGCACTAAATAAACTACTGGAGACTGGTTACACAGCACTGTTATAGCCAGCACTAAATACACTACTGGAGATTGGTGACACAGCACTGTTATAGCCAACACCAAATTAACTACTGGAGACTGGTGACACATCACTGGTATAGCCAGCACTAAATTAACTACTGGGGACTGGTGACACAGCACTGTTATAGGCAGCACTAAATAAACTACTGGGGACTGGTGACACAGCACTGTTATAGCCAGCACTAAATAAACTACTGGAGACTGGTGACACAGCAACGTTATAGCCAGCACTAAATAAACTTCTGGAGACTCGTGACACAGCACTGTTATAGCCAGCACAAAATAAACTGCTGGAGACTTGTGACACAGCACTGTTATAGCCAGCACTAAATTAACTACTGGGGACTGGTGACACAGCACTGTTATAGCCAGCACTAAATAAACAACTGTTGACCTGTGACTCAACACTGTTATAGCCAGCACTAAATAAACTACTGGAGACTGGTGATACAGCACTGTTATAGCCAGCACTAAATAAACTACTGGAGATTGGTGACACAGCACTGTTATAGCCAACACCAAATTAAATACTGGAGACTGGTGACACAGCACTGTTATAGCCAGCACGAAATAAACTACTGGGGACTGGTGACACAGCACTGTTATAGCCAGCACTAAATAAACTACTGGAGACTGGTGACACAGCACTGTTATAGCCAACACTAAATTAACTACTGGAGACTGGTTCCACAGCACTGTTATAGCCAGCACTAAATAAACTACTGGGGACTGGTGACAGCACTGTTATAGCCAACACTAAACAGACTACTGGAGACTGGTGACACATCACTGTTATAGCCAGCACTAAATTAACTACTGGGGACTGGTGACACAGCACTGTTATAGCCAGCACTAAATAAACTACTGTTGACCTGTGACTCAACACTGTTATAGCCAGCACTAAATAAACTACTGGAGACTGGTGATACAGCACCGTTATAGCCAGCACTAAATAAACTACTGGAGATTGGTGACACAGCACTGTTATAGCCAACACCAAATTAACTACTGGAGACTGGTGACACAGCACTGTTATAGCCAGCACTAAATTAACTACTGGGGACTGGTGACACAACACTGTTATAGCCAGCACTAAATAAACTACTGGAGACTGGTGACACAGCACTGTTATAGCCAGCACAAAATAAACTGCTGGAGACTGGTGACACAGCACTGCTATAGCCAGCACTAAATTAACTACTGGGGACTGGTGACACAGCAATGTTATAGCCAGCACTAAATTAACTACTGGGGACTGGTGACACAGCACTGTTATAGGCAGCACTAAGTAAACTACTGGGGACTGGTGACACAGCACTGTTATAGCCAGCACTAAATAAACTACTGGAGACTGGTGACACAGCAACGTTATAGCCAGCACTAAATAAACTTCTGGAGACTCGTGACACAGCACTGTTATAGCCAGCACAAAATAAACTGCTGGAGACTTGTGACACAGCACTGTTATAGCCAGCACTAAATTAACTACTGGGGACTGGTGACACAGCACTGTTATAGCCAGCACTAAATAAACAACTGTTGACCTGTGACTCAACACTGTTATAGCCTGCACTAAATAAACTACTGGAGACTGGTGATACAGCACTGTTACAGCCAGCACTAAATAAACTACTGGAGATTGGTGACACAGCACTGTTATAGCCAACACCAAATTAACTACTGGAGACTGGTGACACAGCACTGTTATAGCCAGCACGAAATAAACTACTGGGGACTGGTGACACAGCACTGTTATAGCCAGCACTAAATAAACTACTGGAGACTGGTGACACAGCACTGTTATAGCCAACACTAAATTAACTACTGGAGACTGGTTCCACAGCACTGTTATAGCCAGCACTAAATAAACTACTGGGGACTGGTGACAGCACTGTTATAGCCAGCACTAAAAACTACTGGAGACTGGTGACACAGCACTGTTATAGCCAGCACTAAATTAACTACTGGGACTGGTGACACAGCACTGTTATAGCCAGCACTAAATAAACTACTGGAACTGGTGACACAGCACTGTTATAGCCAGCACTAAATAAACTACTGGAGACTGGTGACACAGCACTGTTATAGCCAGCACTAAATAAACTACTGGAGACTGGTGACACAGCACTGTTATAGCCAGCACAAAACAGACTACTGGAGACTGGTGACACAGCACTGTTATAGCCAGCACTAAATTAACTACTGGGGACTGGTGACACAGCACTGTTATAGCCAGCACTAAACAGACTACTGGAGACTGGTGAACACAGCACTGTTTAGCCAGCACCGAAATAACTACTGGAGACTGGTGACACAGCACTGTTATAGCCGCACATAAATAAACTACTGGGGACTTGGTGACACAGCACTGTTATTGCCAGCACAAAACAGACTACTGGGACTGGTGACACAGCACTGTTATAGCCAACACGAAATAAACTACTGGAGACTGGTGACACAACACTGTTATAGCCAGCTATAAATTAACTACTGGGGACTGGTGACACAGCACTGTTATAGCCAGCACAAAAACAGACTACTGTAGACTGGTGACACAGCACTGTTATAGCCAGCACTAAATAAACTACTGAGGACTGGTTACACAGCACTGTTATAGCCAGCACTAAATACACTACTGGGGACTGTGGACAGCACTGTTATAGCCAACACTAAACAGACTACTGGAGACTGGTGACACAGCACTGTTATAGCCAGCACTAAATTAACTACTGGGGACTAGTGACACAGCACTGTTATAGCCTGCACTAAATAAACTACTGTTGACCTGTGACTCAACACTGTTATAGCCAGCACTAAATCAACTACTGGAGACTGGTGACACAGCACTGTTATAGCCAGCACTAAATAAACTACTGGAGACTGGTGACCCAGCACTGTTATAGCCAGCACTAAATAAACTACTGGAGACTGGTGACACAGCACTGTTATAGCCAGCACAAAACAGAATACTGTAGACTGGTGACACAGCACTGTTATAGCCAGCACTAAATAAACTACTGGAGACTGGTGACAGCACTGTTATAGCCAACACTAAACAGACTACTGGAGACTGGTGACACAGCACTGTTAGAGCCAGCACTAAATTAACTACTGGGGACTAGTGACACAGCACTGTTATAGCCTGCACTAAATAAACTACTGGAGACTGGTGACCCAGCACTGTTATAGCCAGCACTAAATAAACTACTGGAGACTGGTGACACAGCACTGTTATAGCCAGCACAAAACAGAATACTGTAGACTGGTGACACAGCACTGTTATAGCCAGCACTAAATAAACTACTGGAGACTGGTGACAGCACTGTTATAGCCAACACTAAACAGACTACTGGAGACTGGTGACACAGCACTGTTAGAGCCAGCACTAAATTAACTACTGGGGACTAGTGACACAGCACTGTTATAGCCTGCACTAAATAAACTACTGTTGACCTGTGACTCAACACTGTTATAGCCAGCACTAAATAAACTACTGTTGACCTGTGACTCAACACTGTTATAGCCAGCACTAAATAAACTACTGGAGACTGGTGATACAGCACCGTTATAGCCAGCACTAAATAAACTACTGGAGATTGGTGACACAGCACTGTTATAGCCAACACCAAATTAACTACTGGAGACTGGTGACACAGCACTGTTATAGCCAGCACTAAATTAACTACTGGGGACTGGTGACACAACACCGTTATAGCCAGCACTAAATAAACTACTGGAGACTGGTGACACAGCACTGTTATAGCCAGCACAAAATAAACTGCTGGAGACTGGTGACACAGCACTGTTATAGCCAGCACTAAATTAACTACTGGGGACTGGTGACACAGCAATGTTATAGCCAGCACTAAATTAACTACTGGGGACTGGTGACACAGCACTGTTATAGGCAGCACTAAATAAACTACTGGGGACTGGTGACACAGCACTGTTATAGCCAGCACTAAATAAACTACTGGAGACTGGTGACACAGCAACGTTATAGCCAGCACTAAATAAACTTCTGGAGACTCGTGACACAGCACTGTTATAGCCAGCACAAAATAAACTGCTGGAGACTTGTGACACAGCACTGTTATAGCCAGCACAAAATAAACTACTGGAGACTGGTGACACAGCACTGTTATAGCCAACACTAAATTAACTACTGGAGACTGGTTCCACAGCACTGTTAAAGCCAGCACTAAATAAACTACTGGGGACTGGTGACAGCACTGTTATAACCAACACTAAACAGACTACTGGAGACTGGTGACACAGCACTGTTATAGCCAGCACTAAATTAACTACTGGGGACTGGTGACACAGCACTGTTATAGCCAGCACTAAATAAACTACTGTTGAACTGTGACTCAACACTGTTATAGCCAGCACTAAATAAACTACTGGAGACTGGTGATACAGCACTGTTATAGCCAGCACTAAATAAACTACTGGAGATTGGTGACACAGCACTGTTATAGCCAACACCAAATTAACTACTGGAGACTGGTGACACAGCACTGTTATAGCCAGCACTAAATTAACTACTGGGGACTGGTGACACAACACTGTTATAGCCAGCACTAAATAAACTACTGGGGACTGGTGACACAGCACTGTTATAGCCAGCACTAAATAAACTACTGGAGACTGGTGACACAGCACTGTTATAGCCAGCACAAAACAGACTACTGGAGACTGGTGACACAGCACCGTTATAGCCAGCACTAAATAAACTCCTGGAGACTGGTGACACAGCACTGTTATAGCCAGCACAAAATAAACTGCTGGAGACTTGTGACACAGCACTGTTATAGCCAGCACTAAGTAAACTACTGGAGACTGGTGACACAGCACTGTTATAGCCAACACCAAATTAACTACTGGAGACTGGTTACACAGCACTGTTATAGCCAGCACTAAATAAACTACTGGAGACTGGTGACACAGCACTGTTATAGCCAGCACTAAATAAACTACTGGAGACTGTTGATACAGCACTGTTATAGCCAGCACCAAATAAACTACTGGAGACTGGTGACACAGCACTGTTATAGCCAGCACTAAATAAACTACTGGAGACTGGTGACACAGCACTGTTATAGCCAGCACTAAATAAACTACTGGAGACTGGTGTCACAGCACTGTTATAGCCAGCACAAAACAGACTACTGGAGACTGGTGACACAGCACTGTTATAGCCAGCACTAAATTAACTACTGGGGACTGGTGACACAGCACTGTTATTGCCAGCACAAAACAGACTACTGGAGACTGGTGACACAGCACTGTTATAGCCAACACGAAATAAACTACTGGAGACTGGTGACACAACACTGTTATAGCCAGCTATAAATTAACTACTGGGGACTGGTGACACAGCACTGTTATAGCCAGCACAAAACAGACTACTGTAGACTGGTGACACAGCACTGTTATAGCCAGCACTAAATAAACTACTGGAGACTGGTTACACAGCACTGTTATAGCCAGCACTAAATACACTACTGGGGACTGGTGACAGCACTGTTATAGCCAACACTAAACAGACTACTGGAGACTGGTGACACAGCACTGTTATAGCCAGCACTAAATTAACTACTGGGGACTAGTGACACAGCACTGTTATAGCCTGCACTAAATAAACTACTGTTGACCTGTGACTCAACACTGTTATAGCCAGCACTAAATCAACTACTGGAGACTGGTGACACAGCACTGTTATAGCCAGCACTAAATAAACTACTGGAGACTGGTGACCCAGCACTGTTATAGCCAGCACTAAATAAACTACTGGAGACTGGTGACACAGCACTGTTATAGCCAGCACAAAACAGAATACTGTAGACTGGTGACACAGCACTGTTATAGCCAGCACTAAATAAACTACTGGAGACTGGTGACAGCACTGTTATAGCCAACACTAAACAGACTACTGGAGACTGGTGACACAGCACTGTTAGAGCCAGCACTAAATTAACTACTGGGGACTAGTGACACAGCACTGTTATAGCCTGCACTAAATAAACTACTGGAGACTGGTGACCCAGCACTGTTATAGCCAGCACTAAATAAACTACTGGAGACTGGTGACACAGCACTGTTATAGCCAGCACAAAACAGAATACTGTAGACTGGTGACACAGCACTGTTATAGCCAGCACTAAATAAACTACTGGAGACTGGTGACAGCACTGTTATAGCCAACACTAAACAGACTACTGGAGACTGGTGACACAGCACTGTTAGAGCCAGCACTAAATTAACTACTGGGGACTAGTGACACAGCACTGTTATAGCCTGCACTAAATAAACTACTGTTGACCTGTGACTCAACACTGTTATAGCCAGCACTAAATAAACTACTGTTGACCTGTGACTCAACACTGTTATAGCCAGCACTAAATAAACTACTGGAGACTGGTGATACAGCACCGTTATAGCCAGCACTAAATAAACTACTGGAGATTGGTGACACAGCACTGTTATAGCCAACACCAAATTAACTACTGGAGACTGGTGACACAGCACTGTTATAGCCAGCACTAAATTAACTACTGGGGACTGGTGACACAACACCGTTATAGCCAGCACTAAATAAACTACTGGAGACTGGTGACACAGCACTGTTATAGCCAGCACAAAATAAACTGCTGGAGACTGGTGACACAGCACTGTTATAGCCAGCACTAAATTAACTACTGGGGACTGGTGACACAGCAATGTTATAGCCAGCACTAAATTAACTACTGGGGACTGGTGACACAGCACTGTTATAGGCAGCACTAAATAAACTACTGGGGACTGGTGACACAGCACTGTTATAGCCAGCACTAAATAAACTACTGGAGACTGGTGACACAGCAACGTTATAGCCAGCACTAAATAAACTTCTGGAGACTCGTGACACAGCACTGTTATAGCCAGCACAAAATAAACTGCTGGAGACTTGTGACACAGCACTGTTATAGCCAGCACAAAATTAATTACTGGGGACTGGTGACACAGCACTGTTATAGCCAGCACTAAATAAACAACTGTTGACCTGTGACTCAACACTGTTATAGCCTGCACTAAATAAACTACTGGAGACTGGTGATACAGCACTGTTACAGCCAGCACTAAATAAACTACTGGAGATTGGTGACACAGCACTGTTATAGCCAGCACGAAATAAACTACTGGGGACTGGTGACACAGCACTGTTATAGCCAGCACTAAATAAACTACTGGGGACTGGTGACACAGCACTGTTATAGCCAGCACTAAATAAACTACTGTTGAACTGTGACTCAACACTGTTATAGCCAGAACTAAATAAACTACTGGAGACTGGTGATACAGCACTGTTATAGCCAGCACTAAATAAACTACTGGAGATTGGTGACACAGCACTGTTATAGCCAACACCAAATTAACTACTGGAGACTGGTGACACAGCACTGTTATAGCCAGCACTAAATTAACTACTGGGGACTGGTGACACAACACTGTTATAGCCAGCACTAAATAAACTACTGGGGACTGGTGACACAGCACTGTTATAGCCAGCACTAAATAAACTACTGGAGACTGGTGACACAGCACTGTTATAGCCAGCACAAAACAGACTACTGGAGACTGGTGACACAGCACCGTTATAGCCAGCACTAAATAAACTCCTGGAGATTGGTGACACAGCACTGTTATAGCCAGCACAAAATAAACTGCTGGAGACTTGTGACACAGCACTGTTATAGCCAGCACTAAGTAAACTACTGGAGACTGGTGACACAGCACTGTTATAGCCAACACCAAATTAACTACTGGAGACTGGTTACACAGCACTGTTATAGCCAGCACTAAATAAACTACTGGAGACTGGTGTCACAGCACTGTTATAGCCAGCACAAAACAGACTACTGGAGACTGGTGACACAGCACTGTTATAGCCAGCACTAAATTAACTAATGGGGACTGGTGACACAGCACTGTTATTGCCAGCACAAAACAGACTACTGGAGACTGGTGACACAGCACTGTTATAGCCAACACGAAATAAACTACTGGAGACTGGTTACACAGCACTGTTATAGCCAGCTCTAAATACACTACTGGGGACTGGTGACAGCACTGTTATAGCCAACACTAAACAGACTACTGGAGACTGTTGACACAGCACTGTTATAGCCAGCACTAAATTAACTACTGGGGACTAGTGACACAGCACTGTTATAGCCTGCACTAAATAAACTACTGTTGACCTGTGACTCAACACTGTTATAGCCAGCACTAAATAAACTACTGGAGACTGGTGACACAGCACTGTTATAGCCAGCACTAAATAAACTACTGGAGACTGGTGACCCAGCACTGTTATAGCCAGCACTAAATAAACTACTGGAGACTGGTGACACAGCACTGTTATAGCCAGCACAAAACAGACTACTGGAGACTGGTGACTCAACACTGTTATAGCCAGCACTAAATAAACTACTGGAGACTGGTGATACAGCACTGTTATAGCCAGCACTAAATAAACTACTGGAGACTGGTGATACAGCACTGTTATAGCCAGCACTAAATTAACTACTGGGGACTGGTGACACAGCACTGTTATAGCCAGCACAAAACAGAATACTGTAGACTGGTGACACAGCACTGTTATAGCCAGCACTAAATAAACTACTGGAGACTGGTTACACAGCACTGTTATAGCCAGCACTAAATACACTACTGGGGACTGGTGACAGCACTGTTACAGCCAACACTAAACAGACTACTGGAGACTGGTGACACAGCACTGTTATAGCCAGCACTAAATTAACTACTTGGGACTAGTGACACAGCACTGTTATAGCCTGCACTAAATAAACTACTGTTGACCTGTGACTCAACACTGTTATAGCCAGCACTAAATAAACTACTGGAGACTGGTGTCACAGCACTGTTATAGCCAGCACAAAACAGACTACTGGAGACCTGTGACTCAACACTGTTATAGCCAGCACTAAATAAACTACTGGAGACTGGTGATACAGCACTGTTATAGCCAGCACTAAATAAACTACTGGAGACTGGTGATACAGCACTGTTATAGCCAGCACTAAATAAACTACTGGAGATTGGTGACACAGCACTGTTATAGCCAACACCAAATTAACTACTGGAGACTGGTGACACAGCACTGTTATAGCCAGCACTAAATTAACTACTGGGGACTGGTGACACAGCACTGTTATAGCCAGCACAAAATAAACTGCTGGAGACTTGTGACACAGCACTGTTATAGCCAGCACTAAGTAAACTACTGGAGACTGGTGACACAGCACTGTTATAGCCAACACCAAATTAACTACTGGAGACTTGTTACACAGCACTGTTATAGCCAGCACTAAATAAACTACTGGAGACTGGTGTCACAGCACTGTTATAGCCAGCACAAAACAGACTACTGGAGACTGGTGACACAGCACTGTTATAGCCAGCACTAAATTAACTACTGGGGACTGGTGACACAGCACTGTTATTGCCAGCACAAAACAGACTACTGGAGACTGGTGACACAGCACTGTTATAGCCAACACGAAATAAACTACTGGAGACTGGTTACACAGCACTGTTATAGCCAGCACTAAATACACTACTGGGGACTGGTGACAGCACTGTTATAGCCAACACTAAACAGACTACTGGAGACTGGTGACACAGCACTGTTATAGCCAGCACTAAATTAACTACTGGGGACTAGTGACACAGCACTGTTATAGCCTGCACTAAATAAACTACTGTTGACCTGTGACTCAACACTGTTATAGCCAGCACTAAATAAACTACTGGAGACTGGTGACTCAGCACTGTTATAGCCAGCACTAAATAAACTACTGGAGACTGGTGACCCAGCACTGTTATAGCCAGCACTAAATAAACTACTGGAGACTGGTGACACAGCACTGTTATAGCCAGCACAAAACAGACTACTGGAGACCTGTGACTCAACACTGTTATAGCCAGCACTAAATAAACTACTGGAGACTGGTGATACAGCACTGTTATAGCCAGCACTAAATAAACTACTGGAGACTGGTGATACAGCACTGTAATAGCCAGCACTAAATTAACTACTGGGGACTGGTGACACAGCACTGTTATAGCCAGCACAAAACAGAATACTGTAGACTGGTGACACAGCACTGTTATAGCCAGCACTAAATAAACTACTGGAGACTGGTTACACAGCACTGTTATAGCCAGCACTAAATACACTACTGGGGACTGGTGACAGCACTGTTACAGCCAACACTAAACAGACTACTGGAGACTGGTTACACAGCACTGTTATAGCCAGCACTAAATTAACTACTTGGGACTAGTGACACAGCACTGTTATAGCCTGCACTAAATAAACTACTGTTGACCTGTGACTCAACACTGTTATAGCCAGCACTAAATAAACTACTGGAGACTGGTGACACAGCACTGTTATAGCCAGCACTAAATAAACTACTGGAGACTGGTGACCCAGCACTGTTATAGCCAGCACTAAATAAACTACTGGAGACTGGTGACACAGCACTGTTATAGCCAGCACAAAACAGACTACTGGAGACCTGTGACTCAACACTGTTATAGCCAGCACTAAATAAACTACTGGAGACTGGTGATACAGCACTGTTATAGCCAGCACTAAATAAACTACTGGAGACTGGTGACACAGCACTGTTATAGCCAGCACAAAACAGAATACTGTAGACTGGTGACACAGCACTGTTATAGCCAGCACTAAATAAACTACTGGAGACTGGTTACACAGCACTGTTATAGCCAGCACTAAATACACTACTGGGGACTGGTGACAGCACTGTTACAGCCAACACTAAACAGACTACTGGAGACTGGTGACACAGCACTGTTATAGCCAGCACTAAATTAACTACTTGGGACTAGTGACACAGCACTGTTATAGCCTGCACTAAATAAACTACTGTTGACCTGTGACTCAACACTGTTATAGCCAGCACTAAATAAACTACTGGAGACTGGTGACACAGCACTGTTATAGCCAGCACTAAATAAACTACTGGAGACTGGTGACACAGCACTGTTATAGCCAGCACAAAACAGACTACTGGAGACCTGTGACTCAACACTGTTATAGCCAGCACTAAATAAACTACTGGAGACTGGTGATACAGCACTGTTATAGCCAGCACTAAATAAACTACTGGAGACTGGTGATACAGCACTGTTATAGCCAGCACTAAATAAACTACTGGAGATTGGTGACACAGCACTGTTATAGCCAACACCAAATTAACTACTGGAGACTGGTGACACAGCACTGTTATAGCCAGCACTAAATTAACTACTGGGGACTGGTGACACAGCACTGTTATAGCCAGCACAAAATAAACTGCTGGAGACTTGTGACACAGCACTGTTATAGCCAGCACTAAGTAAACTACTGGAGACTGGTGACACAGCACTGTTATAGCCAACACCAAATTAACTACTGGAGACTTGTTACACAGCACTGTTATAGCCAGCACTAAATAAACTACTGGAGACTGGTGTCACAGCACTGTTATAGCCAGCACAAAACAGACTACTGGAGACTGGTGACACAGCACTGTTATAGCCAGCACTAAATTAACTACTGGGGACTGGTGACACAGCACTGTTATTGCCAGCACAAAACAGACTACTGGAGACTGGTGACACAGCACTGTTATAGCCAACACGAAATAAACTACTGGAGACTGGTTACACAGCACTGTTATAGCCAGCACTAAATACACTACTGGGGACTGGTGACAGCACTGTTATAGCCAACACTAAACAGACTACTGGAGACTGGTGACACAGCACTGTTATAGCCAGCACTAAATTAACTACTGGGGACTAGTGACACAGCACTGTTATAGCCTGCACTAAATAAACTACTGTTGACCTGTGACTCAACACTGTTATAGCCAGCACTAAATAAACTACTGGAGACTGGTGACTCAGCACTGTTATAGCCAGCACTAAATAAACTACTGGAGACTGGTGACCCAGCACTGTTATAGCCAGCACTAAATAAACTACTGGAGACTGGTGACACAGCACTGTTATAGCCAGCACAAAACAGACTACTGGAGACCTGTGACTCAACACTGTTATAGCCAGCACTAAATAAACTACTGGAGACTGGTGATACAGCACTGTTATAGCCAGCACTAAATAAACTACTGGAGACTGGTGATACAGCACTGTAATAGCCAGCACTAAATTAACTACTGGGGACTGGTGACACAGCACTGTTATAGCCAGCACAAAACAGAATACTGTAGACTGGTGACACAGCACTGTTATAGCCAGCACTAAATAAACTACTGGAGACTGGTTACACAGCACTGTTATAGCCAGCACTAAATACACTACTGGGGACTGGTGACAGCACTGTTACAGCCAACACTAAACAGACTACTGGAGACTGGTTACACAGCACTGTTATAGCCAGCACTAAATTAACTACTTGGGACTAGTGACACAGCACTGTTATAGCCTGCACTAAATAAACTACTGTTGACCTGTGACTCAACACTGTTATAGCCAGCACTAAATAAACTACTGGAGACTGGTGACACAGCACTGTTATAGCCAGCACTAAATAAACTACTGGAGACTGGTGACCCAGCACTGTTATAGCCAGCACTAAATAAACTACTGGAGACTGGTGACACAGCACTGTTATAGCCAGCACAAAACAGACTACTGGAGACCTGTGACTCAACACTGTTATAGCCAGCACTAAATAAACTACTGGAGACTGGTGATACAGCACTGTTATAGCCAGCACTAAATAAACTACTGGAGACTGGTGACACAGCACTGTTATAGCCAGCACAAAACAGAATACTGTAGACTGGTGACACAGCACTGTTATAGCCAGCACTAAATAAACTACTGGAGACTGGTTACACAGCACTGTTATAGCCAGCACTAAATACACTACTGGGGACTGGTGACAGCACTGTTACAGCCAACACTAAACAGACTACTGGAGACTGGTGACACAGCACTGTTATAGCCAGCACTAAATTAACTACTTGGGACTAGTGACACAGCACTGTTATAGCCTGCACTAAATAAACTACTGTTGACCTGTGACTCAACACTGTTATAGCCAGCACTAAATAAACTACTGGAGACTGGTGACACAGCACTGTTATAGCCAGCACTAAATAAACTACTGGAGACTGGTGACACAGCACTGTTATAGCCAGCACAAAACAGACTACTGGAGACCTGTGACTCAACACTGTTATAGCCAGCACTAAATAAACTACTGGAGACTGGTGATACAGCACTGTTATAGCCAGCACTAAATAAACTACTGGAGACTGGTGATACAGCACTGTTATAGCCAGCACTAAATAAACTACTGGAGATTGGTGACACAGCACTGTTATAGCCAACACCAAATTAACTACTGGAGACTGGTGACACAGCACTGTTATAACCAGCACAAAATAAACTGCTGGAGACTTGTGACACAGCACTGTTATAGCCAGCACTAAATTAACTACTGGGTACTGGTGACACAGCACTGTTATAGCCAGCACTAAATAAACAACTGTTGACCTGTGACTCAACACTGTTATAGCCAGCACTAAATAAACTACTGGAGACTGGTGATACAGCACTGTTATAGCCAGCACTAAATAAACTACTGGAGATTGGTGACACAGCACTGTTATAGCCAACACCAAATTAACTACTGGAGACTGGTGACACAGCACTGTTATAGCCAGCACGAAATAAACTACTGGGGACTGGTGACACAGCACTGTTATAGCCAGCACTAAATAAACTACTGGAGACTGGTGACACAGCACTGTTATAGCCAACACTAAATTAACTACTGGAGACTGGTTCCACAGCACTGTTATAGCCAGCACTAAATAAACTACTGGGGACTGGTGACAGCACTGTTATAGCCAACGCTAAACAGACTACTGGAGACTGGTGACACAGCACTGTTATAGCCAGCACTAAATTAACTACTGGGGACTGGTGACACAGCACTGTTATAGCCAGCACTAAATAAACTACTGTTGACCTGTGACTCAACACTGTTATAGCCAGCACTAAATAAACTACTGGAGACTGGTGATACAGCACTGTTATAGCCAGCACTAAATAAACTACTGGAGATTGGTGACACAGCACTGTTATAGCCAACACCAAATTAACTACTGGAGACTGGTGACACAGCACTGTTATAGCCAGCACTAAATTAACTACTGGGGACTGGTGACACAACACTGTTATAGCCAGCACTAAATAAACTACTGGGGACTGGTGACACAGCACTGTTATAGCCAGCACTAAATAAACTACTGGAGACTGGTGACACAGCACTGTTATAGCCAGCACAAAACAGACTACTGGAGACTGGTGACACAGCACAGTTATAGCCAGCACTAAATAAACTCCTGGAGACTGGTGACACAGCACTGTTATAGCCAGCACAAAATAAACTGCTGGAGACTTGTGACACAGCACTGTTATAGCCAGCACTAAATAAACTACTGGGGACTGGTGACACAGCACTGTTATAGCCAGCACTAAATAAACTACTGGAGACTGGTGTCACAGCAACGTTATAGCCAGCACTAAATAAACATCTGGAGACTTGTGACACAGCACTGTTATAGCCAGCACAAAATAAACTGCTGGAGACTTGTGACACAGCACTGTTATAGCCAGCACTAAATTAACTACTGGGGACTGGTGACACAGCAAATCAAATCAAATCAAATTTATTTATATAGCCCTTCGTACATCAGCTGATATCTCAAAGTCCTGTACAGAAACCCAGCCTAAAACCATAAACAGCAAGCAATGCAGGTGTAGAAGCACGGTGGCTAGGAAAAACTCCCTAGAAAGGCCAATACCTAGGAAGAAACCTAGAGAGGAACCAGGCTATGTGGGGTGGCCAGTCCTCTTCTGGCTGTGCCGGGTGGAGATTATAACAGAACATGGCCAAGATGTTCAATGTTCATAAATGACCAGCATGGTCGAATAATAATAAGGCAGAACAGTTGAAACTAGAGCAGCAGCACAGTCAGGTGGAAGTTGAAACTGGAGCAGCAGCATGGCCAGGTAGACTGGGGACAGCAAGGAGTCATCATGTCAGGTAGTCCTGGGGCATGGTCCTAGGGCTCAGGTCAGTTGAAACTGGAACAGCAGCATGGCCAGGTGGACTGGGGACAGCAAGGAGTCATCATGTCAGGTAGTCCTGGGGCATGGTCCTAGGGCTCAGGTCCTCCGAGAGAGAGAAAGAAAGAGAGAAGGAGAGAATTAGAGAACGCACACTTAGATTCACACAGGACACCGAATAGGACAGGAGAAGTACTCCAGATATAACAAACTGACCCCAGCCCCCCGACACATAAACTACTGCAGCATAAATACTGGAGGCTGAGACAGGAGGGGTCAGGAGACACTGTGGCCCCATCCGAGGACACCCCCGGACAGGGCCAAACAGGAAGGATATAAGCCCACCCACTTTGCCAAAGCACAGCCCCCACACCACTAGAGGGATATCTTCAACCACCAACTTACCATCCTGAGACAAGACTGAGTATAGCCCACAAAGATCTCCGCCACGGCACAACCCAAGGGGGGGGGCGCCAACCCAGACAGGATGACCACAACAGTGAATCAACCCACTCAGGTGACACCCCCCCTCCAGGGACGGCATGAGAGAGCCCCAGCAAGCCAGTGACTCAGCCCCTGTAATAGGGTTAGAGGCAGAGAATCCCAGTGGAAAGAGGGGAACCGGCCAGGCAGAGACAGCAAGGGCGGTTCGTTGCTCCAGAGCCTTTCCGTTCACCTTCCCACTCCTGGGCCAGACTACACTCAATCATATGACCCACTGAAGAGATGAGTCTTCAGTAAAGACTTAAAGGTTGAGACCGAGTTTGCGTCTCTGACATGGGTAGGCAGACCGTTCCATAAAAATGGAGCTCTATAGGAGAAAGCCCTGCCTCCAGCTGTTTGCTTAGAAATTCTAGGGACAATTAGGAGGCCTGCGTCTTGTGACCGTAGCGTACGTATAGGTATGTACGGCAGGACCAAATCAGAGAGATAGGTAGGAGCAAGCCCATGTAATGCTTTGTAGGTTAGCAGTAAAACCTTGAAATCAGCCCTTGCTTTGACAGGAAGCCAGTGTAGAGAGGCTAGCACTGGAGTAATATGATCAAATTTTTGGGTTCTAGTCAGGATTCTAGCAGCCGTATTTAGCACTAACTGAAGTTTATTTAGTGCTTTATCCGGGTAGCCGGAAAATAGAGCATTGCAGTAGTCTAACCTAGAAGTGACAAAAGAATGGATTAATTTTTCTGCATCATTTTTGGACAGAAAGTTTCTGATTTTTGCAATGTTACGTAGATGGAAAAAAGCTGTCCTCGAAATGGTCTTGATATGTTCTTCAAAAGAGAGATCAGGGTCCAGAGTAACGCCGAGGTCCTTCACAGTTTTATTTGAGACGACTGTACAACCATTAAGATTAATTGTCAGATTCAACAGAAGATCTCTTTGTTTCTTGGGACCTAGAACAAGCATCTCTGTTTTGTCCGAGTTTAATAGTAGAAAGTTTGCAGCCATCCACTTCCTTATGTCTGAAACACATGCTTCTAGCGAGGGCAATTTTGGGGCTTCACCATGTTTCATTGAAATGTACAGCTGTGTGTCATCCGCATAGCAGTGAAAGTTTACATTATGTTTTCGAATAACATCCCCAAGAGGTAAAATATATAGTGAAAACAATAGTGGTCCTAAAACGGAACCTTGAGGAACACCGAAATTTACAGTTGATTTGTCAGAGGACAAACCATTCACAGAGACAAACTGATATCTTTCCGACAGATAAGATCTAAACCAGGCCAGAACATGTCCGTGTAGACCAATTTGGGTTTCCAATCTCTCCAAAAGAATGTGGTGATCGATGGTATCAAAAGCAGCACTAAGGTCTAGGAGCACGAGGACAGATGCAGAGCCTCGGTCCGATGCCATTAAAATGTCATTTACCACCTTCACAAGTGCCGTCTCAGTGCTATGATGGGGTCTAAAACCAGACTGAAGCATTTCGTATACATTGTTTGTCTTCAGGAAGGCAGTGAGTTGCTGCGCAACAGCCTTCTCTAAAATTTTTGAGAGGAATGGAAGATTCGATATAGGCCGATAGTTTTTTATATTTTCTGGGTCAAGGTTTGGCTTTTTCAAGAGAGGCTTTATTACTGCCACTTTTAGTGAGTTTGGTACACATCCAGTGGATAGAGAGCCGTTTATTATGTTCAACATAGGAGGGCCAAGCACAGGAAGCAGCTCTTTCAGTAGTTTAGTTGGAATAGGGTCCAGTATGCAGCTTGAAGGTTTAGAGGCCATGATTATTTTCATCATTGTGTCAAGAGATATAGTACTAAAACACTTGAGCGTCTCTCTTGATCCTCGGTCCTGGCAGAGTTGTGCAGACTCAGGACAACTGAGGTTTGGAGGAATACGCAGGTTTAAAGAGGAGTCCGTCATTTGCTTTCTAATAATCATAATCTTTTCCTCAAAGAAGTTCATGAATTTATCACTGCTAAAGTGAAAGTCATCCTCTCTTGGGGAATGCTGCTTTTTAGTTAGCTTTGCGACAGTATTAAAAAGGAATTTCGGATTGTTCTTATTTTCCTCAATTAAGTTAGAAAAATAGGATGATCGAGCAGCAGTAAGGGCTCTACGGTACTGCACGGTACCGTCCTTCCAAGCTAGTCGGAAGACTTCCAGTTTGGTGTGGCGCCATTTCCGTTCCAATTTTCTGGAAGCTTGCTTCAGAGCTCGGGTATTTTCTGTGTACCAGGGAGCTAGTTTCTTATGAGACATTTTTTTTGTTTTTAGGGGTGCAACTGCATCTAGGGTATTGCGCAAGGTTAGATTGAGATCCTCAGTTAGGTGGTTAACTGATTTTTGTCCTCTGGCGTCCTTGGGTAGGCAGAGGGAGTCTGGAAGGGCATCAAGGAATCTTTGTGTTGTCTGTGAATTTATAGCACGACTTTTGATGTTCCTTGGTTGGGGTCTAAGCAGATTATTTGTTGCAATTGCAAACGTAATAAAATGGTGGTCCGATAGTCCAGGATTATGAGGAAAAACATTAAGATCCACCACATTTATTCCATGGGACAAAACTAGGTCCAGCGTATGACTGTGACAGTGAGTGGGTCCAGAGACATGTTGGACAAAACCCACTGAGTCGATGATGGCTCCGAAAGCCTTTTGGAGTGGGTCTGTGGACTTTTCCATGTGAATATTAAAGTCACCAAAGATTAGAATATTATCTGCTATGACTACAAGGTCCGATAGGAATTCAGGGAACTCAGTGAGAAACGCTGTATATGGCCCAGGAGGCCTGTAAACAGTAGCTATAAAAAGTGATTGAGTAGGCTGCATAGATTTCATGACTAGAAGCTCAAAAGACAAAAATGTCATTTTTTTTTTTTCTAAATTGAAATTTGCTATCGTAAATGTTAGCAACACCTCCGCCTTTGCGGGATGCACGGGGGATATGGTCACTAGTGTAGCCAGGAGGTGAGGCCTCATTTAAAACAGTAAATTCATCAGGCTTAAGCCATGTTTCAGTCAGGCCAATCACATCAAGATTATGATCAGTGATTAGTTCATTGACTATAATTGCCTTTGAAGTAAGGGATCTAACATTAAGTAGCCCTATTTTGAGATGTGAGGTATCATGATCTCTTTCAGTAATGACAGGAATGGAGGTGGTCTTTATCCTAGTGAGATTGCTAAGGCGAACACCGCCATGTTTAGTTTTGCCCAACCTAGGTCGAGGCACAGACACGGTCTCAATGGTGATAGCTGAGCTGACTACACTGACTGTGCTAATGGCAGACTCCACTATGCTGGCAGGCTGGCTAACAGCCTGCTGCCTGGCCTGCACCCTATTTCATTGTGGAGCTAGAGGAGTTAGAGCCCTGTCTATGTTGGTAGATAAGATGAGAGAACCCCTCCAGCTAGGATGGAGTCCGTCACTCCTCAGCAGGTCAGGCTTGGTCCTGTTTGTGGGTGAGTCCCAGAAAGAGGGCCAATTATCTACAAATTCTAACTTTTGGGAGGGGCAGAAAACAGTTTTCAACCAGTGATTGAGTTGTGAGACTCTGCTGTAGAGCTCATCACTCCCCCTAACTGGGAGGGGGCCAGAGACAATTACTCGATGCCGACACATCTTTCTAGCTGATATGCACGCAGAAGCTATGTTGCGCTTAGTGATTTCTGACTGTTTCATCCTAACATCGTTGGTGCCGACGTGGATAACAATATCTCTATACTCTCTACACTCGCCAGTTTTAGCTTTAGCCAGCACCATCTTCAGATTAGCCTTAACGTCGGTAGCCCTGCCCCCGGGTAAACAGTGTATGATCGCAGGATGATTCGCTTTAAGTCTAATACTGCGGGTAATGGAGTCGCCAATGACTAGAGTTTTCAATTTGTCAGAGCTAATGGTGGGAAGCTTCGGCGTCTCAGACTCCGTAACGGGAGGTGTAGAGACCAGAGAAGAATCGGCCTCTGACTCCGACCCGCTGCTTAATGGGGAAAACCGGTTGAAAGTTTCTGTCGGCTGAATGAGCGACACCGGTTGAGCGTTCCTACAGCATTTCCTTCCAGAAACCGTGAGAAAGTTGTCCGGCTGCGGGGACTGTGCCAGGGGATTTACACTACTATCTGTACTTACTGGTGCCACAGACGCTATTTCATCCTTTCCTACACTGAAATTACCCTTGCCTAACGATTGCGTCTGAAGCTGGGCTTGCAGCACAGCTATCCTCGCCGTAAGGCGAGTACAGCGGCTGCAATTAGAAGGCATCATGTTAATGTTACTACTTAGCTTCGGCTGTTGGAGGTCCTGACGAATCGTGTCCAGATAAAGCGTCCGGAGTGAAAAAGTTGAGGAAAAAATAAATAAATATATGAACGGTAATTAAAAAGTGAAAACCGTAAAATTGTCAGGTAGCAAAACAGGTTAGCAACAAAACGCACAGCAACTCGAAAACAAGCCTGCAAGTTGTGACCGGAAATGACGTCAGACGTTATAGCACTGTTATAGCCAGCACTAAATAAACAACTCTTGACCTGTGACTCAACACTGTTATAGCCAGCACTAAATAAACTACTGGAGACTGGTGATTCAGTACTGTTATAGCCAGCACTAAATAAACTACTGGAGATTGGTGACACAGCACTGTTATAGCCAACACCAAATTAACTACTGGAGACTGGTGACACAGCACTGTTATAGCCAGCACTAAATAAACTACTGGAGACTGGTGACACAGCACTGTTATAGCCAACACTAAATTAACTACTGGAGACTGGTTCCACAGCACTGTTATAGCCAGCACTAAATAAACTACTGGGGACTGGTGACACCACTGTTATAGCCAACACTAAACAGACTACTGGAGACTGGTGACACAGCACTGTTATAGCCAGCACTAAATTAACTACTGGGGACTGGTGACACAGCACTGTTATAGCCAGCACTAAATAAACTACTGTTGACCTGTGACTCAACACTGTTATAGCCAGCACTAAATAAACTACTGGAGATTGGTGACACAGCACTGTTATAGCCAACACCAAATTAACTACTGGAGACTGGTGACACAGCACTGTTATAGCCAGCACTAAATTAACTACTGGGGACTGGTGACACAACACTGTTATAGCCAGCACTAAATAAACTACTGGGGACTGGTGACACAGCACTGTTATAGCCAGCACTAAATAAACTACTGGAGACTGGTAACACAGCACTGTTATAGCCAGCACTAAACAAACTACTGGAGACTGGTGACACAGAACTGTTATAGTAAGCACAAAACAGACTACTGGAGACTGGTGACACAGCACTGTTATAGCCAGCACTAAATAAACTCCTGGAGACTGGTGACACAGCACT